>NW_015506099.1:59753-69221 GCF_001515645.1 Sinocyclocheilus grahami | reverse complement strand
CTTCCATTTACGGATTATGGAGGCCACTGTGCTCTTAGGTACCTTAAGTGCAGCAGAATTTTTTTTTGTAACCTTGGCCAGATCTGTGCCTTGCCACAATTCTGTCTCTGAGCTCTTCAGGCAGTTCCTTTGACCTCATGATTCTCATTTGCTCTGACATGCACTGTGAGCTGTAAGGTCTTATATAGACAGGTGTGTGGCTTTCCTAATCAAGTCCAATCAGTATAATCAAACACAGCTGGACTCAAATGAAGGTGTAGAACCATCTCAAGGATGATCAGAAGAAATGGACAGCACCTGAGTTAAATATATGAGTGTCACTGCAAAGGGTCTGAATACTTAGGACCATGTGATATTTCAGTTTTTCTTTTTTAATAAATCTTCAAAAATGTCAACAATTCTGTGTTTTTCTGTCAATATGGGGTGCTGTGTGTACATTAATGAGGAAAAAAATTAACTTAAATGATTTTAGCAAATGGCTGCAATACAACAAAGAGTGAAAAATTTAAGGGGGTCTGAATACTTTCCGTACCCACTGTATTTGCATTCGACCTGCAACCAGGCTGGCTTTATCTTAATAATGCTCTGAGCGATATTCTTGTTGCCACACCCATAATTACATGAATGTTCAACACTGAGTAACAGGCCACTTTTTTGGCCATATTGGGGATTTGCTCTCAATATGGCTCAGATTTTGCAAAGAAGAGTAATATTATGTTAATTTGGAGTAGGGAGGACTGGCTTTTCTCTGTCTGGTACGGTCCTTAAAGTATGTAAGGAGGTTAAATATTTGAGACATTATATAACTGATGACTTGTCTGATGATAGGGACATTTACAGACAGTGTCGTATGATGTACGCTCAAGTTAATATGCTAATGTGCAAATTTAGTATGTGCTCGGGATTTGTTAAGACTACACATTTTAGAGCATTTTGTACCCCTATGTATACTGCCCATTTGTGTCGGTGTTATAGAAAGAGTAGCATGTAGAAACTGTGTAGTATATAATGATGGATTGAGGCTGTTAATTAAGGTTCCATGATGGAGCAGTGCAAGTGCTGGTGTGCCAACCTGCTCTGCTGTGCTGCGTAATTTGATGTACAGGTGTATGTGTTGGTTATGACTCTGCAAACAGTATAATTTCAATACTGACGAACCCAGTACTTAGTTCAGTCAGATTTTTCTCCAGTATGTGGAACCACTGGCGTTTTAGTCTGTATGTAAATATGTGATGTTGTGGATTTTTAAGTATTCGCTGTTTTGCCCATTGTATTGTCTGTGTTTTTGGACCATGTCTGTCCTTAATAAAGTTTTGATGATGATGATGATGATTTATTTATTTGTATTCTTTTTTATTTTATTATGATTTTTTTTTTTTGTGTCGGTCAAACATCAACATTGAGGTATAAAACAATACAACCCACTGAACTGACTGTACATCTATCCCTTACCATGTAATTTTCACTGGTGATTGAAATGTACCATGTTAGCTCATTAAACCCATTAATTCAAATGTAAAAATTGTAAATTGTAAAATATTTTGTGTATTTTGTCATTTCATTTTGAATAAAGTTCCTAATGAATCAATTGTTAAATTTATTCAAATTAAAGCAACATGCAGTGTCATCTGAAGATGCGACAGAAATAAATCTAAGATTTTATATATTTCTCAGTAGTTATTGTACTGCTTCAGTTAAACCAAATATCTTCTGAAATAGTGTTTGTGTAAAGTAATGTTTACCTCTGAGAATTGGCCCTTGTGTTTCACATCAGTACCTTCCTCCTGTGTCACTAAAGGAGTGTATAAAGCTAGGACACTACCCTGAACAGGAACTCTAAACCAGCACAGCCTCTGAGATGAGAGGAACCACTGTGGTTCTACTTGCTCTGCTGACAAGAGCACTGAACCCTTGGTGTAGATCACTTAGCCTAAGAGATGCTGATGGACAAAATGAACAAAGTGAGCATTCAGAGAATAGAGCTGTTAATGTTAGCAAAGCTTTGACATTTACTACAAGACATGTTCTGATAGCATGTCAAGGGTGGGTATGATTTGTTTCAAGTTCATTTAATTTACTCTTGTACTTTTTATTTTTATTATTATTATATTTTTAATATTTTGTATGAACATGGCAAGGGGAAAAAATGTTTTTTTTTTTACATGAAATGTTATTAAGAAAATTATTATGTGATTCCATTGTGCTATGACTGAATAATCATGTGCATTTGGTTTTGGACACAGTGAGTCTATGATCTTCTGTTGGTCTTTTTTCAGCTACGTTGTACAGAAATGTCATTCTACACACATGGTGATCCTTTCTGTGGAAAAACTTGAAGCGATCAGAGTGCAGGTGGTTTTTTCAAGGTGCCCAGTATTCTGCCTTTGTGAAGTCCTAAATGGGCAGGTCCTGGGTACACAGCACAAACTGGAGATCAACCAGACCATTCTGTACTCACATAAGGTAAGCATTTTAAACACGGATTGCTAGAGTAAATGAATATGAAAGTGTGAAATGTGCAACAACATATTGCAACCAATGCAAAGTTGAAAAGATCTTGAAAACCTTTTTTTCCCCTTTCTTTTTATGTCTAGGCTTTCAATCAGTCTTCACACACTTGTTTAAATTACTGCCATATGTATCACCTGCTGTTAAAATATATGAACAGTTACAGCTTTTATCTGAACAATGGATTTTCAGAGAGTGTCTGGACAAATGTTCATCACACAATGTGTGAACTGAATTTCAAAGATCACAAAAGAGGAATGAACTGTGTGTGCTTCAAAGTTCACATTTTTGGGGCTGCAGAGGACCAGGTGGATATCACAGATAAACTGTGCATGGGAACTGGGGCCTGGTTTATGCCAGCTAACTTTACAGAAACATATGAGTCTAATCTGTCAAGGCTCACTATGTTTTTACCTGGTGTGAAACTATCTGGGCCAGCAGTCAAAGCTCTCATCGGTAACTTCCTCAGGCAGACAGATGACTGGCCCATACCTTCCTTGGTGTGTGTGTGTACTAAGTGCACTATGCGTTGCAAGCTTGTACAGTCGCTCCACATATCTGTGTGTATGATCTCCCTCGTGAAGGGAAATGGCGATAGCTGCACTTACAATCACCGTGCTGAGCTTTATCAGGTACAGATTTCTGCTTCATGAATGTTGTCTCTCCAATGAATCTATAATAGAAGAAAAAGAAGAAGAAATACAATATATATATATGTATATGTATATATATATATATATATATATGTATATGTATATGTATATATATATACATATACATATACATATACATATACATATACATATATATATATATATATATATATACACATACTTTATTTTATTTTTTAATCGGCAGTTCATATGGCGATGTCAACTGGAGAAACAGAGAGATTTAAACCAAATGGCTAAATGCTGCTTCAGATCAAATATGCTCACCTGCACAGACATGTGGAAGCATAAAGGTGACCTCTGATTTAGTGATTTTGGTTTGTCTATGATGTGTTACTACTATATTTAAGGAGCACATATGCAATAATTAATATCGTTTAATTGGTATGGTATTATAACAACTTGATGTGCTTTCATTTCATTTGTACTTGTAGAAATCAGTCCACTACAATGGCAGATTTGCACTCAACTATTCAGCAGAGGCCTGTTTCACCAGTGGATTTTGAGATTGCTGCTCATCACCGTTTCTCTATTTTTAATTGGTCAGACTGCAGTTGTGACATATATGAGGTATACCCAAAGCTATGTTTTTACCCAAAGAGTCAGGAATTCAAATCTAAGTTTCATGCTGCTCATCTCATGGAGCTCTTTGAGTCCGCTTACTGTTGCTGGACAGTCGACTGGTTGTACCTGTAAACTTCACCACACAGCATTTGGGATCACGTTTGTCCTCTGTATCTCCTGTGTTCTAGGGAAAACACTAGTGGTGTTAATGGCCTTCAAGGCTACAATTCCAGGCAGTAATGTTATGAAATGGTTTGCCCGATTGCCACATAGACTCAGTGTTCCTGCCTTTACTGTGACACAGATCTTTCTCTTTGTGTTTTGGTTTTTAATAAATTCCCCTTCATTTACCTTGAGTATGAACTGTTACCAAGAAAAGATGACCCTAGAATATGATATGCTCTCTGCAGTTGGTTTCTGTCCTAGATTGGATCACCTGGTGCTCAGCTTTATTCTGACATTTCTTGTATGTAACCTTCCATTTACTATGGCCTGTTACTCAGTGTTGAACATTCATGTAATTATGGGTGTGGCAACAAGAATATCGCTCAGAGCATTATTAAGATAAAGCCAGCCTGGTTGCAGGTCGAATGCAAATATATATGTATATTGAAACTAACCTTTACACTTTATATATATATATATATATATATATAACACCTTGCTCATTTCTTAGATACAAATGTTTAAATTTGAGTGTAATAAAGTGAACTTTTTTTTTCTTTCAAAAAAGCCATCCTAAACAATTGATGTCATGCTTTTCATTGGAGTGTTTTTAAAAATGATCTAATACTACAACATTGCCACTGCATTTTTGAACTGCATTTTTGAACATAAAAAAAGTATGTATTTTACAAACATGGACCCATATTATAGCAGTCCCCCCTCTCCCCCCTAGAAGTCTGTTGCTATCCGCACCTCTACAATCCATCGATAAAACAATATAAAGACAGCCATATGTGCAATAACTCTGGGCAATTGTGTTTGTTTGTTTACTGTTCAAGCCGATCTACTGCATATGCGTTGAACATATTTACTAATTTAAAAAAATTACTAATTAATCGCACATTTTTCCTAAATTGATCGTGATTAATCATGATTAATCCCACCTAACATTAAAGTTTTTAAATATAATTTTATATTGCAATAATTTCACATTCAATATTAAAATTAATGTACAAACAACATAAAGACAGTATTTTTTATATTTGTTTAATGGCATCTTTTTGAGTGGGGTGAGTTTAATGGCTATGGAGTGGGGTATCATTTGTCCGTGTTTCACTCCGTCTCGAATCGCGCTCGCGGAAAGCATAGAAAGACTGTACGACAATCACATTACATGATTTGACTGATTTTTATGTAGAAGGGGCGAAAGCGCACCACATTAAAAGAAATGATCATTCATGTTTTCATAACCACTGGCCAAATTCAAAAACAAAACTAAAATTAAATCAGAGCAAGGGGGCCCCCTGGTGTTTCGGGGACCCTACGCAGCTTGCGTATTTTGCGTACAGGAAGGATTGGCTCTGCTCTTTTTACCTTTTCTGACCCACTTCAGATCTTAAAGTCTCTATTAATGAGCTGACGAATTTAATCGGGTGTGTTAGATGAGTGAGACAGTGCTGGGCTGCTCCAGGACAATTTTGAAAACCATTTCAGAGACATGTTCTTAAATGTGACTCATATAAAATACATTACATGCATGCACAGTTTTAAGGCAGCTTTAATCGCCTTTTTGGTAACTTCATGACTTAATTGACCATGACATTGCATGCACGTAGTTTATTACGCGCTTTGATATGAAAGGATACAGGCTACAGCGCTCGCCGGTGCCTTTGTGTGTGCAATTGAAGAGCACGTGCTGCGAGCACTTTACCATTTGACCAGTACCTGGCACAATTGACAGTCAACACGTGGCTTTTTGACTAGGTTTAAAACAGGGAAAAGTGCACTTTTAGATAAACAAGGCAACATAATAGATACACTTGTGGTGGTAGAAAAACAAAGTTTTTTAAGACCTGCGGGATTGCTTGTAATAAAGATTTCAATGCAAAAAATAAAAATTAATAAAATTAATAAAAAAGGCACGATAGTCGACTGTTTATGCCAGTTGTGTTTTAATTTAAAATGTTTGTGATAGCCTACTTTTAGTGTAAGAAAAGTAGGTTATATGCTGTGTTTAAATGTGTTGCCACTTGCTTGACCAATATTATACAAATCTAGAAGTCAAATGCATGAATAATACGTTGTTTATATTTATTGAGTTTAAACTAATGTCTATGAAAGATTGTTACTGTACTGTGATAAAAGAGGATCACAATGCTGAAAAAGCTTTTTTCAGTAACAACGTTTGGATTTGAAATCAAAATAATGGATAAATGTTGTGTTTGTGGCATAAACAGCCGCAGATCAGGAGTGGACTGCAAACGCGTTCTGTGTGAAAGCACAACGAGTCCATGCTGCTTCTGCACCGCATACGTAACACACATGGACCGCATACGCACTGCAGATGGAGTATGTGTGAAACAGGCAATAAACTGAAAAAAAAAAAATCGCTTGCGTTAACACGCTAATTTTGACACCACTAGTATAAATAAAAGTAGTCCGCGTCTGTGCTGTCCGCAGCTGTCCGTGTACGCGTTCGAAATGGAATAATCGTCTTTACCTTGATTACAGTCGTCATCCTTTAAAACTTTACTAGTGCATCACTGGCTTGCTTTATCCAGCTGAGAGCTGTAGTTTGCTAACATATTGTAACAACGCGCAGTTGTTCTATAGAACGTGGGGATAACCGGAGCTAAGCTAGGCTACTAAACTTTTGCTAAGCTAATTGCTAGCAGGGTGCTAGCATCTACACGTAGAGACTTGTAATTTGGTTAATGGAAAGTGCGAGCACTCGAGTCCCATACATCGCACGACCCTGAGTGTCCCTATGTGCAGAAGCATAGACAGAACAAACCACAGACTTTTTCATTAACTGTTCCCTCCTGGTGGAATGACCTACACAAATCAATATATATATATATGTGTATGTATGTATGTATGTGTGTGTATGTATGTATATGTGTGTGTGTGTGTGTGTATATATATGCGCGTACTGTGTTAGGCTAACCGAGACTTGTCATTTGCACTTATACATTGTTGCTCTATTGTTAATTTTGACTGCTTTTATTGTCCTCATTTGTAAGTCGCTTTGGATAAAAGCCTCTACTAAATGACTAAATAAATAAATAAATAAATATCGCCAAGTCCCTCCCCTACACATCTCTCTCCATGACGGTGACAGCCATACGTTTTCATAACAGGGCAGTAAATGAACCAAACCCACCCGAACTAACTTGAACATAAACACACATAACATTGCTAACACAAAAACCCAACCATCTTGCTTAATTAACACATAAATCAACTCTAAACAAATACCCATAATGCACCTGACTGCTAGCGCTCACTGTCGGGTCATTACAATATGCTTATGCAGCAGTGGGATGTGTTGAGCCACCATTCAGTCTGTATTTCACACAGTGCCATAAGAAATGCTGGAGGATCACTGAGCCCCCCTAGCGGGGCGCCCCCCAGTTGAGAGCCACTTTATTACAGCCTAGTGTTTACTGTACATTTAAGTTAATATAAACATATGCATATAATCTGTGGGAATTTATTTATTATTATTATTAATTATGTGAGTATCTTGTTCAATCGTGAAACTATTTGGCACAGGCTAAGTTCTTAATGCAATCTGCAAACAATGACATCATCACACTTAGCACAAGCTGACCCAGACAGCAAAATTCCAGGACCAGATCTGGCCCACATACCGCGTGGAATGATGGCCTTTGCTCCCCGGTTCGCTCTTGTTTGTCAGATTTGGTCCACAAGCAAGCCAAAGGAAGGCCCAGTGTCAGCCATGAATAAAACAAATGAAGCAGAACTGGCCCAAATCTGGGCCACATTGATTTGAATTCTGGCCCAGATCCAAGACCTTGCCCTGGCCCACATACTGTGTAAAATGAAGACACTTGGGCAATCCACTCCTGTTTGCCAAATTTGGGCCACAAGCAAGCCATAGGAAGGCTGCATGTCAGCCATGAAAATAAATAAAATAAATGTGGCCCAGATGTGGGCCAGTTCTGGTTTATTTTAATTCTGGCCCAGATGCGGGCACAGATCTAACACCTTGCTCTGGCCCACATACTATATAGAATGATGGCATTTGGGTGGTACACGCCTGTTTGGCTAATTTGGGCCACAAGCAAGCCATAGGAAGGCTGCATGTCAATCATGACAATAAATAAATAAATACAATAATGCAGAACTGGCCCAAATCTGGGCCACATTTATTTTAAATCTGGCCTAGATCCAACACTTTGCTCCAGCCCACATTCCATGTTGTAAAGGGGCTGACGAGACGTGAGACGTGGGGATCCATCTGCAAGCTGGATCCAGGTGGGCGGTGGAGCGGAGGCGGAACAGGGGGAGGGACGGAGGGCCAGATCCAAGGATAGAAGAGACCAGGGACTGAGGCAGAGCCGGCGGAGCTGAGGACCACCACAGCAGAGTAGACGGGACCGAAGATCCCCACGGCGGAGCAGAAGACCACCAGAGCCAGACAATAGACCACCACGGCGGGGCAGAGGACCACCACGGCGGAGCAGAGGAGCACCACGGCGGGGCAGAGGACCACCACGGCGGCGCAGAGGGAACAGGAAACCCCCCCGGTGAACCACACCGATCAGGAGACCATGGCGGAGACTGTACCAACGAGAGAGCAGAGACAGACAACACAGACAGAACATTGGGGTTGATAGACAAGACTGAGCGTTCAGGGGCAGCCTCCCTGGCTGGGTCGGGACAAGACAAAAGTTCACAAACGGCCTCCATAACTGTGACAGGACAGGATGAGGATTCGCAGACGGCGTCCATAGCCGTGACAGGACAAGCAGGGAGTTCGTAAACGGCCTCTATAGCCGTGACAGGACAGACAAAGAGTTCCCAGATGACCTCCTTGGCCGGAACAGAACAGGCAGATCGTTCATTAACGGCCTCCTTGGCCGGAACAAGACAGACAGAGAGTTCATAGGCGGCCTCCTTGGCCGGAACAGGACAGGCAGAGAGTTCATCGCCGGCCTCCTTGGCCGGAAAAGGACAGGCAGAAAGTTCATCGCCGGCCTCCTTGGCCGCAACAGAACCGGCAGAGAGTTCATAGACAGCCTCCTTGGCCGGAACAGAACAGGCAGATCGTTCATTAACGGCCTCCTTGGCCGGAACAAGACAGACAGAGAGTTCATAGGCGGCCTCCTTGGCCGGAACAGGACAGGCAGAGAGTTCATCGCAGGCCTCCTTGGCCGGAACAGAACAGGCAGAGAGTTCATAGACAGCCTCCTTGGCCGGGACAGAACAGGCAGAAAGTGTACGTGGCCTAGATACACCATAAAGCAACCCCCCATATGGGAAGTGCTGCAGACAGGGGAATGAGTTCATGAATAGAAGGGTTAGAGTGAGTGGGTTTGGGGATATCAGCGGTGCGTGCAGACACCAGCGGTGCATCCCTCACACTGGATACCAGACTGGGATACCGAAGGGCTGACCCTGAGAATCTGGGTGTGACAGATAGGACGTGACATGACTCTGGATGATCAGCTGTGATGCAACGTGATTCTGGATGAATAACTGAGGCGTGACGTGACTCTGGACGAACAGTTGAGACGTGACAAGACTCTAAACG
>NW_015506099.1:50823-59661 GCF_001515645.1 Sinocyclocheilus grahami | reverse complement strand
ATCAGCTGTGACCTGACTTGACTCATGATGATCAACTGTGACTTGAATTGACTCCTGAAGATCAGTTGTGACATGACTTGACTCATGATGATCAGTTGTGACTTGACTAGACTCATGAATATCAACTGTGACTAGACTTGACTCATGATAATGAACTGTAACTTGACTTGACTCATGACGATCAACTGTGCCTAGACTCGACTCAGGAAGATCAACTGTGACTAGACTTGACTCAGGAAGATTAGCTGTGACTTGACTTGACTCAGGAAGATCAGCTGTGACTTGACTAGACTCATAAATATCAGCTGTGACTTGACCAGACTCAGGATAATAAACTGTGACTCGATTTGACTCATAACGATCAACTGTGACTATCTTCCTCCGCGACACCCACAGTAAATAAAGATCCGACAGTCAACAGAGCATAATCCATGAACTGAGCAAGTGATGAACGTGGACCCTCGCGTCTAAGCTTAGCCCTAAGAGGTTGATTTATGCCATCGCAGAAAAACTCTATCAATAAACAGTCTGGTAACTCAGAATAGTGAGCGATGGCTAAAAACTCTCGGATATGGTTCTCCAGTGATCGTGGACCCTGTTTAAGGGCTAACAAAATCCTTGCTGTGTCCATACCTGGCCAATGTTCCTCAGAAAAGCTGCTGGGTCCTTGTAGGGCTGAGTATTCTGTAACGGGGCTGACGAGACGTGAGACATGTGGATCCAACTGCGACTTGGATTTTTTGGCAAGTTTTTATTCAAGAGACGTGTTATAACAGGCAGGGTCGAACAATGGCAAACAGGTATATGGCGGGCAAAAACACAAGAATAGTCCTAGGGCTAGCGTAGGTCACTGATCGGCAGACAGAATCACAGGGGCGCGACGAGAGGGCGAAATCCAGGAAAACAGGCAAAGATCAGAAACCGCAAAAACAGGCAAGGCAAAACAAGGAAAACACGGAGACTCGGAAAGGGGTACAGGCTAAACAATACTCAGCAGAGAAAGGTGGTTAGAGTGGGTGTTATATAGTGAGTGAGGGGATTAGAAACAGCTGCGTGTAATGAGTGCAATCAGTGCAGTGTGCAAATCGTGCAAAGAATGATGGGATATGTAGTCCGGGGTGCTATGCAACAGTTTGTGTTGTGCGAGAGTCAATGTAATGGAAAGGGTGACCTCTGGTGGTGAATAAACGGAAGTCCATGGACCGAATTCATGAGACATGTGGAATAATGGCATTTGGGCAGTCTGGTCCTGTTTGCCAGATTTGGGCCTCAAGTAAACCTTAGCATTGCCTCATGTAAGCCAACGAAATAAACCAAAACTGGCCCTAATGTGGGCCACAGTTGAGTTTATTCTAACCCTGGTCTTCCCCACATTCCTCATGTGGCGCACATGCTGCATGGAATGGTGACATTTTGGAAGTGGTCCACAAGCAGGCCACTGCACAGCCACATTTTTGCTAATAATGAACCAAATAAACCATAAATATACATTATTTGGGCCACACTAAGCCTTAAGTGAGTTATGCATCAACAATACTCAACATATTGTAAAGATACATTTAAAAATGTCCTCCCTAAATGTTAAAATAAGTTCCAGAAATTTGTCCTAATTGGTAAACACATCCTGACCCAGGTTTTGCACAAGCAGCAATTCAAATGTCACAGATAAATATTTAAAGACACATTCCAATACTTAAAAAAAAATCCTTCACAAGTTTGAACCTAAATGCTTCTCACTCAGACTCTACCTACACAGCAAGTATGTAAGTGTCACGGCTATGCTGTGTTAAAGCACGCACGACGAAGATGAACAGTTACATATCATAAGACTTTAATCCAACAAGGGTAAATCCAAACACAATGTAGCACAGCAACATTTAAGACAGGTAGACATAAGACCAGACAATCTCAAAAGCTGTTCCAAAGTGGAGTGATTCTCCCTTCGAATAATGTATTTCACCACTATGAAGACTGTCCCAATGTGAAGTGCGTGGACTCCAAAGTGTGTATGTGAAGTGCGATCGCGTCACAGCATCACGACGTGAGCTGTCCCAATTGACTCTATGCACGGCACGCAGCCTATGTATTTCCGGTGAAATTTCAGGTCGCATAAAAGCTTCCAGTCTGTATTCAGCCATAGCATGAGTGCATTACCAGTCGCAATCTTTTGTCAAGGAACAATTAATATAAAACCATACTTATACATGTTATTGCTATAATATAACAAATTAATTATACCACAATAATACAATTATTTAATGAAGAGTTCTAGAAAGTTTTAGACATCCGTGAGGGTGGTTTGTACTACTATTGTCCTGTTTTGTGAGGCTTCCCAAAGGTTTTTTCACACTTCTCCCCTGGATGAAGAAACTCGCAACAAGTGGATTTAATAGTAGATGTAAGGATTTTAACATCACTTCTGATCCTACAGTCTGCAGTTGCCACTTCAAGAATGACGACAGCATACGGTTCTACAATAGGTAAGATCTAAACCCTTATTTACATTACTATATTACAGAGCACAATGTAGGCCTATTGTGAATTGTTTTGTCACCGTGGTTGCCTGTTTGTTTAAAACCTCTTATGTGGGTCTCAGCCATAATACATGTTAACGAGTTAATAGATGATTCCCCTAAAAATAAAAATGGCATCATATACTCACCTTTATGTCATTGTAAACCCATATGGCTTTCTTTCTTCATTGGTATACAGAAATGTAAATAATGTTAGTGTCAGTCAGCTATTCAGATATTTTTCCCCACAGAAGAAATTCATAATGGTTTAGAATGACACGAGGAAGGATAAGCTGCAACCCCTGCTAAAATCTTTTTTTTTTCATAAGAGCTTGCATGTCATTACATTATACATTTTTAAAGTAAGCTTCAGGTTCAGTGTAGGCAAACTAATTTGCATTGTTATTACATTGTGATACACACAAACACCACACTAGCCTTTGGATTACTCTTCATCTTGCCTCTTCTATTACTGTTTGCTGTGTATCGACCCATGTCTTTTTCATGACCACGCCTTTTAATAAAAGCATGCAAATGGATCCGCACGTCTCTGTCGACCCGTAACAACAACCAACCACTATATAAGGCAATAGTCTTTCCCTTTGTTGTGTTTTTGTAGTGCTGTCATGCAAGATATGTCCACATGCTTTAACCAAACTTGTGCACTTCAGTATTTTGTATGCATGTCCTGCTGTGTCATATTTTCTAATGTTGAAATTTATTCGTAAATGAGCCTGAGTACTTTCTGTACATTTTGTGTTTTATTTTTTTTTTGTTATGCATATTCACATGTGCAAATAAAAGGGAAGTAATTGTTATGTACATTCTTTTTTAAATGCAGTTTACAAAACATTCTCCTATATGTTTATTTTTTGTCCTGTAAATTATTTTTTTACACATTAAACCAAATTGTTCTATACATTACTGAAAGTACAACTATTACAACTATTTACAACGTAGCTTAGGTTTAACAACAGAAAAACAACATCAATTTTGAGTACTTCCTGACAGTCCACCACTGATTATTTTGAAGGTGAAAGTAACAACATTTATTGTCAGAATATTAACAAATTGTTATATATTCTATTCTATATATATATTTTTTTTTTTTTACAGTTTTATTTTTATGCTTAATTTCCTAACAAATCTGGGTTGCAAACCTGTCTACATATGTTCACCATGGTGAAGAGAATAAACTATATAAAATCACACCTTTGTAAGATATCAGTCAGCATTTGAACTGCTACGTGTGTGTGTTTTGTAGTTTTTCATATGTGTCATTACATTATTAAAGTAAGCATTTAAAGTTGTAATCTAGCAATTAAGGACACAGCAAACCAGTGTAACTTACCTGGCCACGGTCTTGTATAAGCCCTGAAACATTCCCACCGTCTCCTCCATTATGACGTAAAACATAAATACAAAAATGAGCAATTCTGGCTCCACCTATCCTGTCAGAATGGTCCTCTTGTCAGCTGTCCTCTCGCACAGTTGCTATGTGACAGAGTGGTAATCAGGAACCCCTGGTGGCGCAATTAGGAAATCCTGAGAATAAGGTGGAGTGTCCTTCATGGACCTTGGAGGGTCCTTTGTGTACTTCGGAGGCGTGGTCTTCGAAGTCCGTGCCCTTCGAAGTGTGTGCACTTAACTTTGGGACACAGCTAGTGTGAACCTACAGGAACTTAATTACTCAGACCAAACAAGGATAATTAACTAGGCACACCAGGGGCCTGTTGGTTCAACCAACTCTGAGTTAAAACTTGAACTCTGAGTTGACTTACCCTGAGATGGAAAACTCTGAATTTTCGGTTTCAGAACAGCAGAATTGTGTTAGTTCAGTCAACTCTGAGTAGGTTGACTCTGAGTTTAGCGCGTACACCATGACTATGAGAAGTCATGATCAATAGAGCTCCTGATTCACCATGGCAACAGCACCAACAAAAAGACATCCGCATACTTTGAGTCAATGCATAAGTTTAAAGGGGTCCTATTATGCTTTTTCACTTTTTTAATTTTAGTCAGTGTGTAGTGTGTATGTTTGGGCATAAAAAAAGATCTAGAAAGTTACAAATCTCAAAGTCCACTCCAAAGGGAGATATTTCGTTTTTAAAAAATCCCTTTTCAAGAACTACAACGAATGGCTCGTTTGGACTACAGCATTGGTTTCCGGGCTTTGTGATATCACAAAGCAGCTCATTAGAATATCATTAAAAATAATTCCCACCTACAGAAGTTCGAATGGTTGGGGGGTGGGGAGGGGTGAGGGGCAAGGTTGTGGTTAGAACACTTGGTTGAGTGAGTGCATCAGACGAGACGATGAAGAAGAAGTGCTGCCATAGTTGCCAAGTCCGCGTATTATACGCGACTTTGGGCTTCTTTTTTTGTAAAGTTGCATGAAAAAATTCCAGGTCGCGGGTTGCGGTTTTTTGGGCTTATTTTAAAAAATATGGTTGCTTGTTAAGGAAATCTGACAAGCAACTTCGTTTCTTTATTTATGTCCGCCGTATTCTCCAATGCATTGAATGCTCACAGTTAATAGCCAACCAGTGCAATAATATAAGTGCTGCAGTATAATTTGCCAAATATTCCGCCCCCTCATTGGAGAAAATCACGTTCAAAAAGAAGACGCGTGCCATGACGCTGTAATCCAAGCGATGACAGAAGTAGATGTAGAGGAGTGGGATGACTTTCTTTTAGCCTATTTTTTTATTTTTACAATGTTTTTGTAATGTATTAATTATCACGGGCTGTAATAAAAACAAGTAGATCTATACTAATACTAAGAGTAAATATGGTTCGAATAGCCTATATTTAAGTAGGCTATAAATATGTGGCTATGTTACAGCTCCCCTTTGAAGCTCTTTTTCCATCTCTCCAATCCTATTCTGCACACAGGTGATTGGAGATGAATTTTGTTCCCCTTTTTGTTGCAGATTGCTGATTTTTGTAAAATAGTTTCTGTTTTTGCTTTTCAGATAAAAGAGTGGTTTCCATTTAATATGTTGCAGGCTCACTTATTGGTAATAAATAATTGATAATAAATAATATTGATGATAATAAATCATAAAAAAATCAGGCTTGTTTTGGGCTTGTTTTTGAAGCAGCGGTTGCTTATTTGTCTTTGTCAGAGTTGGCAACAGTGAGTGCTGCTGCAGAGTTAGTGCATCAGAGAAAACGAAGAAGAAGAGCTGCTGTGCTGTAGCGTCAAATTTTTGGCATATCTAGAACAATTCTTACAAGTACAACACAACATAGCTGGGCGCTGCGGACAGACGCCGAACGGCGCCGCCGGTGTGCCTACACTCACAGAAAATAATGTATTCGAATTTTAAAGACGTGGCACGACGCAACGCTGCGCTTTTTACGTGATAGGGCCAGAACTCCTGGGCCCGGGGTAGGGCTCAAGGCTTGGAATGAGGAATAGATTCCTTTAAGGGAATACAACTAAGAGCCTAGAATCATAGAAGTCTTGGCTTGTCACACGGGCTACCGCTTGCTCTGCATATGCTGAAGGAACTGTCTCAACAGACCCCTAGTAGCAACACCCTGTTAAAAGTGAGTATCCGGAGGAAACATAGGTGGAGTGGTGCCCAAGGTGGAACCGGGGCTTAACCAGCTCAAGAAAGGGCATGAAGCTGCTGTGCGAAGCCCTCATCATACAGGATTTTAGAAAGAATGCAAAGTACTAGCATGCAAACTTACCACAGTTTGGATTTTAGAAAGTGTACAAAGACTTCACGAGCACACTTACCATAACTTGGATTTAAAAATACCATTCTAAGGGGCCCTCATGTCACTCTGAAAGAGCAGCCCATAGATGGAAATGGTGCATCCCAAAACACTATGTTTGAGAAGTCATCAACTCGATCTAAGGTATAATGCTGGAGTGGCTAGCAGTAAATCTCTAGCTGAGGGTGCAAACACTCAGTTTCTCACACCCAGTTCTCAATCGAGAGGGGGGCTCAACCTGCATTATGTTCCAATGCTGGAACAGCTAGCAGTAATTTACTTAGCTGAGGGAGCAACACACCCAGTTCTCAATCGAGAGTGGGGCTCGACCTACAGCATGTTTCAATGCTGGAACGGCTAGCAGTAAGTTACTTAGCTGAGGGAGCACAGCACCCAGCTCTCAACGAGAGGGGACTCGACCTACAGCATGATTGTTAGAAATCAGAAGGGTAAGCATACTGCAAGCTAGCCAAAAACTCAGCGCATCAGAGAGGCGGAGGAAGGGCCTAGTTCGCCTGATGCTGCTGGGAACGAGGCTAATAATGCATAACCCTTACCATACAGGATTTCAGAAAGTGCGCAGAGTCTAGCGTGCACACTTACCACTATGTGGATTTTAGAAGGTGCGCAATGTGTTCAGCGTGCACACTTACCACCATGTGGATTTCAGAAAGTGCACAAAGCTTAGTGTGTGCACTTACCATAGCATGGATTTAAGAGCTTCCCAAGCATCTGATCACAGATACCCGGAAGTGCTGAGCCAAACGGGAGAGGCAAGCTCTAATACAACCCTCTAAGGCGAGGGGAGCTCTGCCTGAGACAGCATTACACAAGAAGATTTTCGCAAATGCCACCTATACTTCCCGCTCGATGCCTCAGCAAGAGGGGGTATCCTGGTGACCAAGAAGCCCCTCAGGGTGACCTAGATACAGCGTACCAGACAGGGCAGCCTGAAAGCATAAGCCCAGCCCGGACATCTAGGAGATTTTGCAGTGCCGTGCTGGGGGCTTGATGATCAAGAAGGCTCCCGCAGAAGCCTGTGACCTGGCAGCATGATCCAGGAAGCATGAAGCCCGAAACCAGGGCTATCATACCGGCTGGATACAACATCAATGAGTGAGGAAAACATTGCAAGTCGAGCACCCAGTTTCTGAATCCAGCAGAGGGGGGTGCTCACCTAGGACCTTCTCTAGAAAAGGACAGAAACACACATGTCCCGGAAAACACTGCAAATAAGGCTCCAAAAAAACCCTGCAGAGATCGTGTGTGTCATCAGATGTCAAATAACGACGATACGGATGCACACATCCTCTAACCGCCTTTCTAGTGCTCGCCATAATGAAGGAATAAAGATCGCTCTTACCACGGAAATGCATGCTTCAAAGAAAACAGTCAGTGAAGACGAAGAAGAGGATGATGTGTTCTCCCGGTGCCTATTTATATTATAGTTGCATCATATGTGGGTCACTTTAAGCTCACAGCCACATTAGCCAGTGCTCACTGTTCCATATATTTGCCAAAACTGGCCCAGGCACAGTTTAAGATAACTGGGCCACATTTGTTCCATCATATGTGGGCCACTTTAGGCTAACAGCCACATTAGCCAGTGCTTACGTGCCATATCTTTTCCGAAACTGGCCCAGACACAGTTTAGAATAACTGGGTCACATTTGTGGCATCATGTGCGGGCCACTTTAGACTCACAGCCACATCACCCAATGTTCACTGTGCCATATCTTTGCCAAACTGGCCCAGATACGTTTTAATATACCTGGGCCACATCTGCTGAAACATCACATTTGGCTTACTTCCTGATTAGCCTTTGCTGATTGTGCCACATTTTTGCCAAAGGTGGACCACATTTGGTTGGTACTATTTGGGTCATATTCACTATTTACCACATGGGCCACTTTAGGGTAACACTCAGATTACACATTGCCGTTAACACCACAACATTGTTTTGTACGGGCCATAAGAAAGGCTAGCAGTGCCGTATCATTGCCTTAACATCCGCATGCTATCTGGGGATTGACTGTTGATGCTGCAGTCCTGCCCCAGTTACTTATCTTACTGCTTAACTTTTAAATAGTTTGGTTGTGTTTGCTGCAAGCAATGAAAATCTATTTGAACTCGCAACCTTTGGGTTACGAGTCCGACTCTCTAACCATTAAGCCACGACATCCCAGATAAGTGAATGGTTTCATTATTCATATGTAACATATTGGGCGGTCTGCATTTATCATTTTCTAGATGAAGCAACATTACATGATGTTTATTGTAAGGAGTGAATGACAAAGCAAATAAGCAAAGGCAGCATGAGAATATGCATTGTGTCAATAACAGCAGTAACAGTAGCAACAGGAAGACAACTTTACTGCGAGGATAGTCATATTCCAGGTTTCTTCATGGTGGTGCGGGTGATTCATCTTGGTAACGTGAATTTTAAATCCATATATGCATGTGGCAAGGTGTCATGCATGAGTAGTAAAGAGCGAGTACATGTGCCATGCATTAAGAAATAAATCTATCATTTATCATCAAATGGGGCACATACACTATGCTTAATGAGTCCCTAACATGTTTTTTTTTTTTTTTT
>NW_015506099.1:14822-48876 GCF_001515645.1 Sinocyclocheilus grahami | reverse complement strand
GTGGTATGTATGACCTAACAACAATCTTATATTTGCAACCGAAAACATTCACTGTGTAGTTTTATAGCCTACACATATAAAACACGTTGGTAATTGTTTCAATTCAAACGCTCGGATGAGACTGTTGGGTTAGGAAACTGGCTTGATTTGACCCAATTTGGGTTGATATCAGTAATAAGTAACCCGACGTTGCTGGGTTATGAATGTGGAGGACGTGAATGAGAGCATGCAGCAAGTCACGTGAGTTCAAACGTGAACGGGTCTGTGTCATATTTGCCAAGTCTTATACATGACTTTGGGCTTCTTTTTTTGTAAAGTTGCGTGAAAAAAATCCCAGGTCACGGGTTGCGGTTTTTGGGCTTATTTTAAAAAATATGGTTGCTTGTTATGGAAATCTGACAAGCAACTTCGTTTCTTTATTTATGTTCACCGTATTCTCCAATGCATTAAATGACACTCTGTCTTCTCGCAGTTAATAGCCAACCATTGCAATAATATAAGTGCTATTTGCCAATTTGCCAAATATTCCGCCCCCTCATTGGAGAAAATCACGTTCAAAAAGAAGACGCGTGCCATGACGCTGTCGATGACAGAATGACAGAAGTAGATGTAGAGGAGTGGGATGACTTTCTTTTAGCCTATTTTTTTATTTTTACAATGTTTTTGTAATGTATTAATTATCACGGGCTGTAATAAAAAACAAGTAGTCCTGTAGCCTACTAATACTAAGAGCAAATATGGTTCGAATAGCCTATATTTTAGAAGGCTATAAATATGTGGCTACGTTACAGCTCCCCTTTGAAGCTCTTTTTCCATCTCTCCAATCCTATTCTGCACACAGGTGATTGGAGATGAATTTTGTTCCCCTTTTTGTTGCAGATTGCTGATTTTTGTAAAATAGTTTCTGTTTTTGCTTTTCAGATAAAAGAGTGGTTTCCATTTAATATGTTGCAGGCTCACTTATTGGTAATAAATAATTGATAATAAATAATATTGATGATAATAAATCATAAAAAAATCAGGCTTGTTTTGGGCTTGTTTTTGAAGCAGCGGTTGCTTATTTGTCTTTGTCAGAGTTGGCAACAGTGAGTGCTGCTGCAGAGTTAGTGCATCAGAGAAAACGAAGAAGAAGAGCTGCTGTGCTGTAGCGTCAAATTTTTGGCATATCTAGAACAATTCTTACAAGTACAACACAACATAGCTGGGCGCTGCGGACAGACGCCGAACGGCGCCGCCGGTGTGCCTACACTCACAGAAAATAATGTATTCGAATTTTAAAGACGTGGCACGACGCAACGCTGCGCTTTTTACGTGATAGGGCCAGAACTCCTGGGCCCGGGGTAGGGCTCAAGGCTTGGAATGAGGAATAGATTCCTTTAAGGGAATACAACTAAGAGCCTAGAATCATAGAAGTCTTGGCTTGTCACACGGGCTACCGCTTGCTCTGCATATGCTGAAGGAACTGTCTCAACAGACCCCTAGTAGCAACACCCTGTTAAAAGTGAGTATCCGGAGGAAACATAGGTGGAGTGGTGCCCAAGGTGGAACCGGGGCTTAACCAGCTCAAGAAAGGGCATGAAGCTGCTGTGCGAAGCCCTCATCATACAGGATTTTAGAAAGAATGCAAAGTACTAGCATGCAAACTTACCACAGTTTGGATTTTAGAAAGTGTACAAAGACTTCACGAGCACACTTACCATAACTTGGATTTAAAAATACCATTCTAAGGGGCCCTCATGTCACTCTGAAAGAGCAGCCCATAGATGGAAATGGTGCATCCCAAAACACTATGTTTGAGAAGTCATCAACTCGATCTAAGGTATAATGCTGGAGTGGCTAGCAGTAAATCTCTAGCTGAGGGTGCAAACACTCAGTTTCTCACACCCAGTTCTCAATCGAGAGGGGGGCTCAACCTGCATTATGTTCCAATGCTGGAACAGCTAGCAGTAATTTACTTAGCTGAGGGAGCAACACACCCAGTTCTCAATCGAGAGTGGGGCTCGACCTACAGCATGTTTCAATGCTGGAACGGCTAGCAGTAAGTTACTTAGCTGAGGGAGCACAGCACCCAGCTCTCAACGAGAGGGGACTCGACCTACAGCATGATTGTTAGAAATCAGAAGGGTAAGCATACTGCAAGCTAGCCAAAAACTCAGCGCATCAGAGAGGCGGAGGAAGGGCCTAGTTCGCCTGATGCTGCTGGGAACGAGGCTAATAATGCATAACCCTTACCATACAGGATTTCAGAAAGTGCGCAGAGTCTAGCGTGCACACTTACCACTATGTGGATTTTAGAAGGTGCGCAATGTGTTCAGCGTGCACACTTACCACCATGTGGATTTCAGAAAGTGCACAAAGCTTAGTGTGTGCACTTACCATAGCATGGATTTAAGAGCTTCCCAAGCATCTGATCACAGATACCCGGAAGTGCTGAGCCAAACGGGAGAGGCAAGCTCTAATACAACCCTCTAAGGCGAGGGGAGCTCTGCCTGAGACAGCATTACACAAGAAGATTTTCGCAAATGCCACCTATACTTCCCGCTCGATGCCTCAGCAAGAGGGGGTATCCTGGTGACCAAGAAGCCCCTCAGGGTGACCTAGATACAGCGTACCAGACAGGGCAGCCTGAAAGCATAAGCCCAGCCCGGACATCTAGGAGATTTTGCAGTGCCGTGCTGGGGGCTTGATGATCAAGAAGGCTCCCGCAGAAGCCTGTGACCTGGCAGCATGATCCAGGAAGCATGAAGCCCGAAACCAGGGCTATCATACCGGCTGGATACAACATCAATGAGTGAGGAAAACATTGCAAGTCGAGCACCCAGTTTCTGAATCCAGCAGAGGGGGGTGCTCACCTAGGACCTTCTCTAGAAAAGGACAGAAACACACATGTCCCGGAAAACACTGCAAATAAGGCTCCAAAAAAACCCTGCAGAGATCGTGTGTGTCATCAGATGTCAAATAACGACGATACGGATGCACACATCCTCTAACCGCCTTTCTAGTGCTCGCCATAATGAAGGAATAAAGATCGCTCTTACCACGGAAATGCATGCTTCAAAGAAAACAGTCAGTGAAGACGAAGAAGAGGATGATGTGTTCTCCCGGTGCCTATTTATATTATAGTTGCATCATATGTGGGTCACTTTAAGCTCACAGCCACATTAGCCAGTGCTCACTGTTCCATATATTTGCCAAAACTGGCCCAGGCACAGTTTAAGATAACTGGGCCACATTTGTTCCATCATATGTGGGCCACTTTAGGCTAACAGCCACATTAGCCAGTGCTTACGTGCCATATCTTTTCCGAAACTGGCCCAGACACAGTTTAGAATAACTGGGTCACATTTGTGGCATCATGTGCGGGCCACTTTAGACTCACAGCCACATCACCCAATGTTCACTGTGCCATATCTTTGCCAAACTGGCCCAGATACGTTTTAATATACCTGGGCCACATCTGCTGAAACATCACATTTGGCTTACTTCCTGATTAGCCTTTGCTGATTGTGCCACATTTTTGCCAAAGGTGGACCACATTTGGTTGGTACTATTTGGGTCATATTCACTATTTACCACATGGGCCACTTTAGGGTAACACTCAGATTACACATTGCCGTTAACACCACAACATTGTTTTGTACGGGCCATAAGAAAGGCTAGCAGTGCCGTATCATTGCCTTAACATCCGCATGCTATCTGGGGATTGACTGTTGATGCTGCAGTCCTGCCCCAGTTACTTATCTTACTGCTTAACTTTTAAATAGTTTGGTTGTGTTTGCTGCAAGCAATGAAAATCTATTTGAACTCGCAACCTTTGGGTTACGAGTCCGACTCTCTAACCATTAAGCCACGACATCCCAGATAAGTGAATGGTTTCATTATTCATATGTAACATATTGGGCGGTCTGCATTTATCATTTTCTAGATGAAGCAACATTACATGATGTTTATTGTAAGGAGTGAATGACAAAGCAAATAAGCAAAGGCAGCATGAGAATATGCATTGTGTCAATAACAGCAGTAACAGTAGCAACAGGAAGACAACTTTACTGCGAGGATAGTCATATTCCAGGTTTCTTCATGGTGGTGCGGGTGATTCATCTTGGTAACGTGAATTTTAAATCCATATATGCATGTGGCAAGGTGTCATGCATGAGTAGTAAAGAGCGAGTACATGTGCCATGCATTAAGAAATAAATCTATCATTTATCATCAAATGGGGCACATACACTATGCTTAATGAGTCCCTAACATGTTTTTTTTTTTTTTTTTGTAATTCGTTAACAAGCTTATTGTAAGCAATTAAAAATATACAATATGCATTATAAATTATAAAAAATTTTATTGTTGCTGTAATGTTCTGATATACACATTTTAACCCTTTAGGCGCCAGGTTTTTTTTGGAAAAATGCTGGATTTTGACATCAAGATTTCAAAAGCTTGTAGCTTGAAAGGGCTTAAAGATAGAGATCTACTGTAAATTAGAAAAATGTTGGGCATGACCGAAAGTTTATGTGGGTTGTAAATATTCTCATCTAATTTGCATAGTATGACGTCATCAGGGGGCGGCCCTCCTGAATGTCATAATATTCAGGAAATAATAGATATTGAATTGATGTTTGAACCTATTTGTTTTTTTTTTGTCTTTTTATCCTCATTACAAATGATCAGAAAAGAAGAAACCAACAATAAAACAGGAGAAAGTACTAAATTATTACTATATTACTTTACTATATAGTAGTAAAACGCATGTGAACAGTAGTCTACTTTTTGATCAGTTCATCAGTAATATTCAGGAAATAATAGATATTGAATGGTTGTTTGAACTTATTTGCATGTTTTTTTTTCTTTTTGTCCTCATTCCAAATAATCAGAAAAGAGGAAATAAACAGTAAAACAGGAGAAAGTACTAAATTATTACTATTTTTCTATACTATATAGTAGTAAAACGCATGTGAACAGTAGCCTACTTTTTGATCTGTTCATCAGTAATATTCAGGAAATAATAGATATTGCCCTGCCACCCCCATGCCCGTTGGGCAAAGGGTCGAAATAATCACTCGGTTGTGCTTCGTGAACACTCTCGCCTTGCACGGCGGCACCATTGCGCTGCAAAGATGTACCGGGAGAAGCGCGGTTATTAGACGACCGATCGTCATTTCCAAAAGGCAAATATTCCCCTTCAGAGTCAGAGTGTGCTCCCCTTTTTAGGGTCTTTAAGTAGCGTTCTCTTTGAGCCCTTGCCTAGACAGTGCTATCTCCCCTGCTAGGGTAGTAAGTAGATAGCCCACTCTATGTGGTCTAGGCAGCTCTGTAGAAAGACTATCTGGGCTCTGACACGGATTTGGGACCACCTTAGTATAGCCATCTGAGGGTGGTTATATTCCAGCCATTGGTATAGCAGGTTGGGCTTACCTGAATACAGCTATCAGTGGCTAGCTGTGTTCCATTATGGTTGAGGTGAGTCCTCCTCTGGAGTGGTCCCTTTTTCCTAGAGCCTAGCTATCTGATGATAGCTATGTGCTAGCTCAGTGATCGCTCCCCTGCTTGGGGTTTTTAAGTAGAGATCTTTTGGGCCTTACCTAGACAGTGCTGTCTCCCCTCGTTGGGTTGTAAGTAGACAGCGCACTCTCTGTGGTCTGGGCAACTTTGCAGGAAGGCTATCTAGGCTAGCTGTGTATTGTTTACTTGGGACTGACACGGTTTGGGGTCCTCCTTAGTATAGCCATCTGAGGCTGGTTACATTCCGGCCACTGTGATGGCAGGACAGGCTTGCCTGAATACAGCTATCTGAGGCTAGCTGTGCTCTACTGCAGTTGCGGTGACCCTCTCATGAAAGTGGTCCCCTTTTCCTAGAGCCTAGCTATCTGAGGATAGCTATGTGCTAGCTCAGTGATCGTAGTGATTTTTAAGTAGCGGTCTTTAGGGCCTTACCTAGACAGTGCTGTCTCCCCTCTTTGGGTTGTAAGTAGACAGCCCCCTATTTGTGGTCTGGGTAGTTTCAGTCGGTCCCCCCCCTTTTTTTGGTAGTCCTTCCTAAGTACATAGCTATCTGAGGATATATGTGTGCTAGCTCAGTGACTGCTCCCCTTTCTAGGGTCTTTAAGTAGTGGTCTCCTTGAGCCCTCGCCTAGACAGTGCTATCTCCCCTGCTAGGGAAGTAAGTAGATAGTCCCCTCTATGTGGTCTGGGCAGCCTTATAGGAGGATTTACCTGGTTATTCTGGTCTGCTAGCCTACATTAGACCTTAGGGACATAGCTATCTGAGGATAGCTGTGTTCTAGCTCAGCAGCTACTCTCTTTACCTGGGATTTAAAGGGGTCATATGATGTTGCAAAAAAATAACATTATTTGTGTATTTTGTGTAATGAAATGTGTTTATGCGGTTTAAGGTTCAAAAACCACATTATTTTCCAGTCTGTGAGTCAGAACAGCCGGCATTGTAGTCTACTCTACCAGGATCAGGAAACAGTCCTCCATAAAATGTGCTGGACACATCGGAATATTCGGGTTTATCTGTTCTGGAACAGTGTTGTAAATACAACTTAACCACTGATTTCTAGTCGTGTCCTCTTTTGGAAGACCAAACAAAGTAGTTTGCTTTCACAACGAAACACAGCGTCACACACGGCGGGCTAGGGTGAGCAGAGGCCGGAGGCCTAGAGTGAGCAGAGACCGGCGGCGGGCGGGCTTTCAGCAACCACATGTGACGACCCCGGGCTAGACTCTGCAGGATATCGTCCTCTTTTGGAAGGGCAAACAAAGTAGTTTCGCTTTCACAACGAAACACAGCGTCACACACGGCGGGCTAGGGTGAGCAGAGGCCGGAGGCCTAGAGTGAGCAGAGACCGGCGGCGGGCGGGCTTTCAGCAACCACATGTGACGACCCCGGGCTAGACTCTGCAGGATATCGTCCTCTTTTGGAAGGGCAAACAAAGTAGTTTCGCTTTCACAACGAAACACACAGCGCCTTCACGACATGGTGGCGGCGGCAACAACAATACTTCAGCGAGAATAAAAGGCATGCCTTCTTTCTTTGCATGAACATTTTGGCGGCATTATGCAAATCTTCCAACATCGTGACGTAGACATGTGGGGTCGTGTTAGAACGAGCCGTTTTAGGTAGGCGTGGTTGACTCTTAACTTTTATAAAGAATATCTTTTTGGATTTGAGACTTTAGTCTTTGCAACTTTACAGACCTTCTTTATGCACCAAGAGCTTGTAACACTCCAAAGAGAAAATAAAAATTTAAATCGCACCATATGACCCCTTTAAGTAGCATTTTTTGACCTCCTTTAGAGGCTTTCTAGTTGGCCGCCTCAGTGGTCTTGTGTATCCAGGCTAGTTCTGCTCACATAGCATAGCTATCTATGAGGATTGCTGTGCTCTTTACTTGGATGGGATGTTCCCCTAATCTATTCACGTTCCCCCGTTTCTGAAAAGTTGCGTGAGAGGCCCGTGGCGTCAGTGGCATGGCCCCTTTCTGAGGAAAGGCTTTGCTTATGTCTGTCATTTCCTTGGTGCTCTCCCACCAGGTGGACAGGTATGATTGGATTGTGTTCCCCATAGTGCCCCCTAGGGGGCGCAGCGTTGAGTTCCCTAGAAGGGGAACGTCTCGGGTTACGCATGTAACCATGGTTCACCCGAGAGGGAACGAGACGCTGCGCCCCCTCGCCATGCCTTCGGCCTGCCTGTCTACGTCTCGTTCAGACAGCTAAAGTGGATGACGTATTCAGCAGGTGCCCTTTTATACTTCCGGGCATCCCGCCGATGACGTCAAGGGCCAGGTGGGCCAATAGATTGCCGTTGTTTCACACGTGCTTCAGACACCAGTCATGCAGGCTGCATTCCCCATAGTGCCCCCTAGGGGGCGCAGCGTCTTGTTCCCTCTCGGGGAACCATAGTTACATGCATAACCCGAGACGTTTTTATATGTGATTTATTTCCCTACTTGTTTTTACATATGATTTACCACAAGGACATGTTACATGGTAAATAACTGCTTTTTTATTGTTTGTTGTTTTTTTTTTTTACAACTTATCCATTTTATCAGAACTGATTTCCCACTGTGAGGATATTTAAATGATGCACAGTAATACATATAATTAGATCAATTGCATGCACCACAATAATAATTGCCTTCTGAAATAGATGTCATTGACTACGTTTACATGTGCACAAATAATGCAATTATTTCCAATAATTACAGTAATTGCAGTAAGATGTTTACATGACACAAGCAAACCTCTTCCCTCCAGTTTACAGTTTACATTATTATGATTATTGGCTAAGAAGTGTGGTTATTTTACTGCTATTATTCACATACCCCACAGAACAAATGATAATCTCACATAGGTTTGTTACTGGCTACTGGCCACTCACATCAGCTGCAAAACATGACTACAGATGTAGGCCTATTGGGAGATTATTTGGTGCCGTGATAAATATCGCAATCTCACAAAGTTCCGTTATAACCAATTAATATCTCTACACTACACAATAAATCTATTATTTACATCATGTCTACTCTTTGTTTGTTAAAATGAGAGGAATTGCCAGCTTTTTCAGCTTGGTAATTCTGCACTGAACAAAATCTCCAGTGTTTTGAGCAGTGAGGGGATGCTTGAACTTAAACCCCTCTGATTGGCCATTGCGTTGAAGAAACCAGCAGATGTCTGTGATTGGCTACATTGCTTAATGCTGCAGAAACATGTTCTAAATAGAAATAGTTGAAGCTCTCCTGAGTGCAAAGCTCTGAAATGTTTGCTAAATCTGTTTCGATAATATCCTAATTTTACAGCCTCAACTGAGGGTTCTCTTGCTTCCGTTGGCTTGCTCAGCACCATCAAGCACCTCTGCAGAACTGGGCCTGCTTCAGAATAATATCACGGAGTTCATTCGTGAAGTTGTATGAACAAGACACGGTATCTGTGTACAATACGTGGCTCAAGCCTCCGTTACTAGCTCAAAGATAAAGACTTAAAATTTGGGGGTGGGGGTGGTGGAGAGATCACTTTAACCCACAAACTAAAAAACAACCTGTGGCAACAGTGTAAAAGTAGCCCAATTCCACAGTAAAACCTCGGACTTCACAACCCTGTGGTGAAGTGATATATTTAATGCGGTCAAGACCTGCCTGGAACTACTTTACCTGTGCGTTTCCCTGAAAATAATCACAACCTTAGAATGTTCCTTATCCAAGTGCCGGCCCTACCTAATAAGCAAAATTTTGCAGAGGGCCCCGTGACCACCAGGTTGCCCAGTGTCAGGGTTCAGACAGTAGAACATAGAATGTAAAAGGTACCAAAGTATCAAAGCTCGCTTTGTCAGATTTCTCAACAGCGTTTTCCCCCAAGCTGTGAGGGCCCTTAACTCCAATCTCCCTGTACCCCTCTGAAACATCATGCACAACCCTACCTCCTGAAACCACGAACACATGAAAACTGTTGACAATATATTTATGTGCAATTCTGAGTGTGCTACACACAGGTGTCTGGGCCATAAAAACCACCGGTAGTTACACTCTTTTCTCTGTATGTGCACTAGACAGTTTTATACACACTCCCTGCTACAAAGACCCAATTTGATAATATATGTTTACTTGTGCATTGCACTACAAATCATATTGCACTCTGCGCTGCTTCCCCTAAAATATCTCTTTTGCACAATTTAATGTACAGTATTTAAGTAAAGTGCTTGTACATTCTCAGATTGTGTGTATATATAGCCAATTATTTATAGTATATGTATAGTCAGACCAACCCAATCTCATGAAAGTGCATATAAATAGTACGCCAAATAAAAACGAAAACTATATGCTACGCGATGGGTAGGTTTAGGGTTGTGGGGTAGATGTGTATCATATGTACGCGAAAACTGCGTATCATATGCACGGCAACAAATTTCGTATCATATGCTTGCGAAAACTGCATATTATATGCACGCCAAACACATGCGTACCATATGCACGCCAAAGTCCATTTTTGGACTTGTATCAATCTTGTATCTTGTATCAATACCATGAGTTTACGTGGCTCAAGCCTCCGTTACTAGCTCAAAGATAAAGACTTAAAATTTGGGGGTGGGGGTGGTGGAGAGATCACTTTAACCCACAAACTAAAAAACAACCTGTGGCAACAGTGTAAAAGTAGCCCAATTCCACAGTAAAACCTCGGACTTCACAACCCTGTGGTGAAGTGATATATTTAATGCGGTCAAGACCTGCCTGGAACTACTTTACCTGTGCGTTTCCCTGAAAATAATCACAACCTTAGAATGTTCCTTATCCAAGTGCCGGCCCTACCTAATAAGCAAAATTTTGCAGAGGGCCCCGTGACCACCAGGTTGCCCAGTGTCAGGGTTCAGACAGTAGAACATAGAATGTAAAAGGTACCAAAGTATCAAAGCTCGCTTTGTCAGATTTCTCAACAGCGTTTTCCCCCAAGCTGTGAGGGCCCTTAACTCCAATCTCCCTGTACCCCTCTGAAACATCATGCACAACCCTACCTCCTGAAACCACGAACACATGAAAACTGTTGACAATATATTTATGTGCAATTCTGAGTGTGCTACACACAGGTGTCTGGGCCATAAAAACCACCGGTAGTTACACTCTTTTCTCTGTATGTGCACTAGACAGTTTTATACACACTCCCTGCTACAAAGACCCAATTTGATAATATATGTTTACTTGTGCATTGCACTACAAATCATATTGCACTCTGCGCTGCTTCCCCTAAAATATCTCTTTTGCACAATTTAATGTACAGTATTTAAGTAAAGTGCTTGTACATTCTCAGATTGTGTGTATATATAGCCAATTATTTATAGTATATGTATAGTCAGACCAACCCAATCTCATGAAAGTGCATATAAATAGTACGCCAAATAAAAACGAAAACTATATGCTACGCGATGGGTAGGTTTAGGGTTGTGGGGTAGATGTGTATCATATGTACGCGAAAACTGCGTATCATATGCACGGCAACAAATTTCGTATCATATGCTTGCGAAAACTGCATATTATATGCACGCCAAACACATGCGTACCATATGCACGCCAAAGTCCATTTTTGGACTTGTATCAATCTTGTATCTTGTATCAATACCATGAGTTTTCGTTTTTATTTGGCGTACTATTTATATGCATTTTCATGAGACTGAGCTCAGTCAGACAGTCAGCTGTTTTTTATAGATCTATAATTGTTTTTCTTATACTTCTATTGTAGTATGTTTATATTTATGTTTAATTAGTATGTACCACCTTGGTCCTGCGAGACACAACATTTCATTCCATTATATGTCCACACATGTAGCAGAATGACAATAAAGCTCTTCAGGACTGATGCTCAATGACTGATCACAGTTAAATGGTCTTTCTTCAGAAAGAGAAGGCAGATGTGATTTCAGAGCGAAAGCATGAGCCGCTTCTTCCCAGTGTGAACTCTCATGTGAATCTTCAGCCTCCATTTACATGTCAATCTTTTTTACACTGAGGGCAGGTGACACATTTTTTTCTTTCTACTTCACGTCCATCAGGTCTAAAAGAAACATTAAACCAAGTGATATTTCAAATGAGGGACAATTGTAAATATGAAAAGTGATGAAAACCCCAAAGTCAAGATCACTGATGAGTTCAATAGTCATTTTTGTTCCACTGTATGTCCACACATGTAGCAGAATGACAATAAAGCTTGACTTGACTTGACTTGACTTACTGCTTAGTAATAATAACTTTGATAAAGTTTGCGTGTGTCAGTCACATGTTAATATTTGGAAATGAAGAGGCAGCAATATCAATCTGGTGCAGAGGAGTGGAAAAAGCTAAAAGAAAGCAATATAAAGGTAAGTGATGCTAGGGCCAGCAAATATGTAATGGTTTTATAATACCAGTCCTAGGTACATAAGGTTCCATCCATTTCCATTTGTGAAAAAAAAAAAATAAAGTAAGTTGGCTATCCCAATAAACATAACCTAATAATAATAATGGAATTACACTAAACTGAAATTGTTGTTAACGTTACAAACCAACCAACAAACAAATAAACCTAAATTAGTAATAAAGTTTGCGTGTGTCAGTCACATGTTAATATTTGGAAATGAAGAGGCAGCAATATCAATCTGGTGCAGAGGAGTGGAAAAAGCTAAAAGAAAGCAATATAAAGGTAAGTGATGCTAGGGCCAGCAAATATGTAATGGTTTTATAATACCAGTCCTAGGTACATAAGGTTCCATCCATTTCCATTTGTGAAAAAAAAAAAAAAAAGTAAGTTGGCTATCCCAATAAACATAACCTAATAATAATAATGGAATTACACTAAACTGAAATTGTTGTTAACGTTACAAACCAACCAACAAACAAATAAACCTAAATTAGTGCATAAATATCTTACAAATAATCAAACACTTACGCTGACTATGTAATCACATTGTAAAGCTTCTACCTGTAATACACATAAATTTACACAGTTGAATGATTTACAGGTATTACAATTACTAATATTACAATTATTTATTCTTACTTAATATAAGATTGCATGTAAAGGAAACAAACACCAACGCATATAAACTGTTTAAAAAAGTGCACAATCACTATTAATTTTACAACATGAGGATTGTGTGCACTTATTGCTTAACAGCTCACTGGGGAAAACCTCCAGTAATAATGGACCAGTGTTCACTATGGGTAGAAGAGCTCTATATAACAGAGCCAGCAGAATTCAGTCTTATCTTCTCTCAGCCACCTCTGAGCTATGGGAAGCTCTAATATTTTTCTATTTTTCTCTCTGCTGTTCATGCACACAGGCTCAACATGTCAGTTGCGTGGTAAATTTGAAATGCCTAATATTTTTAAAGCAGGGGAAATTATGATTGGAGGAATTTTTCCCATTTTTAATAAACAAGAAAATGTTATTGCCTCTTTTGAGAGAAAAATGCGAATGATTAATTGTACAGGGTAAGTGTAGAAGCATGCTTGTGATTCAAATGAGAAATTATTAAAGGATATTTTTTTGGGTGAAGCTATTGGCAAGATTCAGGCATGCATTGTTGTTCATGTCAAATTTTCTGTACAGATTTGACCTACGTGCCTTCCGTTGGATGCAAGTCATGATGTTTGCAATAGATGAGATAAACCAAGATGAGGGTTTGCTTCCTAACATTTCTTTGGGCTATAAAATAATGGATTCTTGTGCTTCTCCCACTAATGTTTTACGTGCGGCATTCACACTGGTGAGTGAGCAGAAGGAAGAGGAATCTACAACTCCGTGTCACCTTCCGCTTACCGCTCTTGTAGCTGAATCAGGCTCATCACAGTCCTTAGCTGTTGCCGGAACACTTGGACCATTCAGAGTGCCAATGGTAATGGTAACATTAATCAATCCTGCAGTGTAAATGCATTTAAGTATTCCTGATAATGTAATAAAGGCCATTTATAATTTGTATGTTTTTTTCTTTTTTCATTTAATCTAGGTGAGTTACTTTTCAACATGTGCATGTCTGAGTGATAGAAGAAAATATCCATCATTTTTCCGTACACTTCCAAGTGACTACTACCAAGCAAAAGCCTTGGCCTCTCTTGTAAAACGATATGGATGGACTTGGATTGGAGCTTTGCAGTCTGACAATGATTATGGAAAAAATGGGATTTCAGCCTTCTCAAAGGAAGTGGAAAAAATGGGAGTTTGCATTGCATTTGTAGGCACAATTTTAAGGACATATCCCCAAAGTAAAATCATTGAAGTGGTTGAATTAATAAAACAATCTACAGTAAAAGTGATCCTGGCATTCGTGCCAGAGGGAGATCTCTATCCTCTAATGAGAGAAACAGTGAAACAAAACATCACAGGAATCCAGTGGATTGCAAGTGAAGCCTGGGTAACTGCAGCAAGGCCCTCTACCCCTGAAATGTTCAAGTCTTTTGGAGGCACAGTTGGATTTGTGGTACGAAAGATGGCTATGCCCAAACTTGGAACTTACCTGAAAAACATCAGTCCTTACTTTCCTTCACAATCCACTTTTGTCAGTGACTTCTGGGAAACAATGGCTGGCTGTAAACCATGTCTTAATTGTGAACCCCTGCCATTTGCAAATGTTACACTCAACAGCCAAATGTGCACAGGAGAAGAAAAACTAAATTACACAGACAAATTCTTTGACGTAACACAAGTAAGAGTAACATATAATGTGTATCAAGCTGTGTATGCAATTGCACATGCTATTCACAAATTGTTGTTTTGCCAAAGAGATAAAAATAATGTTTTGAGAAAGTGCCTGAATGTATCACAGATAACTCCAAAATTGGTGAGCAAGTTGGTTTATTTATTCATCAAAACATGTAAACATCGTAAGTTGACAGTTTCATTAACTATATCATACTTAATTCCAAGGTCAGCGATCACTTACAGAGGGTGAATTTTGTAGATGAGTATGGAGAAAATGTGTTCTTTGATGAGAACGGAGACCCACCTGCATCATACGAGGTGATAAACTGGCAGCTAAGAGATGGAGAGGTACAACATGTAATTGTGGGATATTTCAGTACATCTACAGATGAAACATATAAACTTACAGTTAAAGAGGACAACATCCACTGGAACTCAGGAAATTTGGTACTTATAACTAGGAATAAGCATGTCTTAGTTTGTTATTAACTAGTTATTATTATTATTATTGTTGTTGTTGTTGTTGTTGTTAATAGGCTAAAGCATATTAATTTGACAGATACCAAAAGCAGTGTGCTCAGACACCTGCCCAAATGGCACAAGAAAGGCCCAAATAAAAGGACGGCCTGTTTGCTGTTTTGACTGCATCTCATGTGCTGATGGTTCAATATCAAATACAACAGGTACCCATTCACCTGTATTAACTATTTTAAATAATCAATAATTATATTTTTATTTAATTGTTTATTTAATTTTTTTATTATTTAAAATTGTTTGAAAATTGTGTTTTATGGCATATAAAACAATTGTGACCGGTGGGATAATGTTTATACTGAATTAACATATTTCTGCAGTCATAAAAATTTTTATATATCTTAGCCCAGCTATTTTTACTACGGTTACTATTATGCATAAAAAAACCTTATACAACACTTATAGGAACACTGAGATAAAATGATAATAAAAATAATAATAATAATAATAATAATAATAATAGTAATAATTGAAAAAATGCACTTATCATCGTATTTCAAAATTGTTACTTTATTGAAACATACAGTAGGCCTATATCATAAAATTACTACATTAGTGCTACCAGTATTACAACGTCAATATTGTAACTTATTTATAACATTTGAACTTTTAATTTGGTGCAATATTTTGTCATTGCAACATTTTAGTGCAGCCTTCACTAACTGCCATTGGATTTATATGCAGTGTTGGGGGTAATGCATTACAAGTAATGCAAGTATGTATTCACTGACAGATCTCGTGTTGCCATGTTGAGAAAAATCGGGAGTAAGTGCAGAGGCGTTGTGTGCACTGTGTGTTATCCCACCGATCACTATTGTGACCATCAAAATGTTTACTCATTCTATGACCACACTCAACAAAACTGAATACAGTATATGTGGATTCATATAATAATACTAGACACCTTAAAGATAATGTGTACCAAAAATATGTGTCATATCGTTATGTTATAACAAAAGAACAAACGCATTGTCCACACACTGATATAACTGCTCCATATAAATATTTATTGCAATGTTTCGACCATCAGGTCTGTGCGGGTTTGTGGGATGTGCTCAACTTTTTTATACTTTGATATCGTTATGTTAACATACTTTACTAGCCTTTTGTATTTTTTTAGGAGCAGCAGACTGCATTCTTTGTCCTGAAGAATACTGGTCAAATGAGAGACGAGACAAATGTGTCATGAAAATGACAGAGTTTCTGTCTTATACAGAAACGATGGGGATCATTCTGACTGCTCTATCAATATTTGGAGCCAGCCTTAGTGTAGCGACTATGATTATCTTCATGCGCTTTAGAGAAACGCCTATAGTGAAAGCTAACAATTCAGAGCTGAGCACACTATTACTTGTTTCACTGTTCTTTTGTTTTCTTTGTCCTCTTACATTCATCGGTGAGCCAACAGTGTGGTCATGTATGTTACGTCATACAGCATTTGGTGTTACTTTTGCTCTCTGCATTTCTTGTGTTTTGGGGAAAACCATAGTAGTTGTTACTGCTTTCAGAGCCACATTACCAGGAAATAAATTGGCTGGAAAGTTTGGGCCAGTACAACAAAGAGTCATTGTGTTCTCATGCACTGCAATTCAGATAGTCATCTGTGTTCTATGGCTTATAATAAGCCCACCATTTCCTGATAAAGCTCTGAAGTATAACAATAAAAAGATAATTTTAGAATGCAACACAGGCTCAGATGTAGCATTTTATGCAGTTTTAGGATATATTGGTATTCTTTCAGCAATCTGTTCGATTTTGGCATTTTTAGCTAGAAAATTACCAGATAATTTTAACGAAGCCAAATTCATCTCGTTCAGTATGCTTATATTTTGTGCTGTCTGGGCAACATTTATACCTGCTTATATTAGTTCACCTGGCAAGTACACAGTTGCAGTAGAGATTTTTGCAATTTTGTCATCTGCCTTTGGTTTACTGTTATGTATATTTGTGCCAAAATGTTACATTATTCTCATTAAACCAGAGAGAAATACTAAAAAACACTTGATGGGGAAATTTCAAAAGACGAGTCTCTGATGTATGATTAAAAAAAAAAGAATTGTTATCTTATTATTTGCAAACACCTGCCATGCATTTATGCACTGACAAGCAAGCAAAGAGGCAAAAAGGCAGCTATTAACGCAGTCTGATTTAAATGTCTCAGTAGACCTTGGTTGTGAATGTGTAGACCTAGGTTGTGAATGTATCTGTAATTCAATAAAATGTTTACTATATTCAGAAATGACCTGCTAAGATCACAATGAGATTTAATCATAAATGCTATCTAGTGCCCAGACCTTAACCAGTATTAGCAAATTAACTATTATTATTATACATTTGCTTTTGATGTAAGTGGGTGATGAAAGTGATTTATGCAGTTGTTTTAACAGCATTATCTGGAAATAAACATTACCAAACAAGGTGTTATTGTTATTATTATTATTGTTATATTTGATATGTCTGTGTTTCATTGTAGCATACAAAATAATCATGTCAATAAGAACATTCAAGTGCATGGTAAATAGTTATATGCTTCAGAAGCAGGACCTAGTTGTTAACAGGACTGTGTTTGAAATGGTAGCTTTTACATCAACAATTATATTATTGCACTAAACTCTTTAGGTTGTGATCATTTAAACATTTTTCTCCCTTAATCCTAAATACAAAGCATTTAGTACTCATTTTGAGAAACAACCATGAACAGTTGTGTAATGTGAGGTTTGGATATTGTTTGGTGTTTGGGTTTTGTTTCATGTTCATGTTTTTCGTGTCTTTTATTTTGTAGTTTGATTCCTGCTGTTAGTGTCATGCTTCCCTTGCCTCATGTTTCTCTGCCTTGTGTATGTGTCATGCTCTCGTTGGTTATTGTCTAGTCATGTGATTCCCTTGTCTGTGTTATGTTCTCATTGGTTGCTTTAGTCATGTGCCTTGTTCCCATTGGTTTGTTCTTGTCATGTGACACTCTTGTTTGCTATAAGTAGCCATCATGTTGCCATTGTCTCTTGTCGTGTATTGATGTTGTAACTCTGCTGTTGGTGAGTCCTGTCCATGCCTCGTCAAGCCTGTTCATGTCTAGTCAAGTCTGTTCATGTCAAGTCAAGTCTCGGATTATTGTTTGGATCACCTGTAAATAAACTGCATTTGGGTTCTCACTTCAACTCGCCTTCAATGGATTTAATCGTTACAAGTTGTATCAAATATGTCATTTGAAATGATAATTATAATAACAACAACAACAACAAAGTGTATATTAATATTTTTAATAACCAGGCTTTTTTTAATTGAGTTGGCCTCTTAACTGATTTCATTTCAGTACTATTACTTCATCATATGCTTTTTGTAATTTCTCTCGGGTTTCAGAACTACAATATAACATTTAGGAGCAGATGTACACAGTAAGAGACAAAAGGCAGAAGCCAGAATAGCAAAGACATGGACAGCAACCATATACCTTCCACGAGAGCTCACATAAATTGGAATGAAGGTTATCCACACAGCAAAAAATAATAAAATATTAGCATGCTGAATGTGATGAATTTAGCCTCATTAAAGTTGAAAGACTGGCAATTTTCTGTGCAAAAATGCCAGTAAGAAACACAAGGAAGTTAGGAAACCGATTCATCCAAGCACACACCAAAATCCAATTTCAGATCCCACATTATATTCAACAACCATAGTTGCACTCATGGACTTAGTGTTATTTGACGCAACAGGAGGATTCATTGATAAGTTTAAGTTTAAGTTTACTTTATTTATATAGCACATTTAAAACAACCACAAGACTGACCAAAGCGCTTCACAGTAAGAAACGTCATCATAAAAATTTAGTAATACAAAAATTAAAGCACAAATAAGAAATACAATAGGCAAAAATATAGTTCCAATAGGCCAATGAAAACAAATGGGTTTTTAAAAGAGACTTAAAAATAGACAGGCTACGGGCCGTTCTGATCTCCACTGGCAAATCATTCCAAAGACGAGGCCCAATTACTGAGAAGGCACGGTCACCTCTACGCTTGAGTCTGGTATGCGGAATTACAAGAAGGTTCTGGTCGCAAGATCTTAGACTTCTCGAGGGGATATACTGATGCCGCAATTCAGATAAATAAATGGGAGCTTGATTGTGCAGAGATTTAAAGACAAATAATAAGATTTTAAAATGTATTCTAAACTGAACAGGAAACCAATGAAGGGTCTTCAAGAGCGGAGTGACGTGATCCCTTTTTTTCTTTTTTAAAAGGAATCTAGAGGCAGCGTTCTGGACCACTTGAAGACGGGCAATTTGAGTTTTAGATATGCCACAGTATAAAGAGTTACAATAATCGAGACGCGATGTAATAAACGCATGAACCGCCATCTCCAAAGTCTTGTCAGTGAGAAAGTGTTTAATTTTTGCTAGTGTACGGAGTTGATGAAAACTGGACCCAATTACAGTAGAAATTTGCTTATCAAATGAAGACCCAGATTCCGTATCTGTGAAGACCTAAAAGCCGTTAAAGGTCCTAGGTCAAGATTTAGGGCTTTCGTATTTTCTGATGGACCAAAAATAATCACCTCAGTTTTCTCTTCATTTAAAGATAAATTTTTTTTGAGAGAGCCAGGATTTAACCTCATCTAAGCAAGATGAAAGAGCAATCATCGCCAATGGGTCATTCTTCCTAAAAGGTAAATAGATTTGCATTGCCTAGCGGACCCGAGTTCGAATCCCACCTCAGACACCCATCACACAGACATAGTATTGATAGGGGGATTGACAACAGAAAACAAGACTGATTATGTTGAATCAAATTAGAAAAATTGGTCGCCTTAACCGATTTGGCGGCTCTCTGATAAGCCAATAAACTATCTTTGAACAACTGTAATGAAATGTGTAAATTGTCCTTTTTCCACTTACGTTCGACCTTTCTACATGTTTGCCTTAGCAGCCGAGTTTCAGCAGTATGCCACAATTCAGATTTAGGTTTGTGCTTGAGAGGCTTTAACGGAGCAGTCACAATCATTACGTTAAGCCAAGCACTGTTTAACATACTCAGATGTTCTTCCGCATTCAAGTCCGATAAGGGAGAGTTCAGAAGTAAATGAGAACAAGACTTAGCAAAGGATTGATTAAAATTTACACTGAACTGAGGAGAATAAACCAGAGACAGAGATATTACTTTAGTAGAGACACGAGAAAGACTAGGAAGAGACATAGAAAGCAAAATAGGCTTGTGATCAGAGCATATAATCAGAAACTGTAACATCAGTAAGATCAACCCCATAAGAAAGAACAAGGTCCAGAGTATGACCGAGGATATGAGTGGGGCTTTTAACCCACTGTATCAGGTTAAAAGCAGCAATTATATTAAGAAATTCCCTCGACAAAGGATTAGACTTACAGCAAACATTAATGTTAAAATCGCCCACCAATAAAAACGATCAAATTTAGTGACAATGTAACCAATAAAGTCAGTGAATTGCTGTAAAAAATCCTTAACTGAATGAGGAGGACGGTAGATCACCGCTAAGCAGACAGGACCGTTCCAGTCGAGATGGAGAAGTTGAGCTTCGAAACTAGTATAAATATCCACAGGGACGGAGCGACATTGCGCACGAGAGTTTTTCATAACAGTCACTAACCCACCCCCTCGTCCATATTGGCGAGGTGAGTTAAAAAATGTACAGTCAACCGGGACCAATTCAGAGAAAGGGGTATGATCGCCATCCTTAATTCATGATTCAGTTATAAACATAAAATCCAAATTATGTGAGGAAAAGAAGTCATTCAGCAGAAACGAGCATTGATTAAAACCATATTCGGTGGAGGGACAGTGCCGGGGGAGAGTGACACTCTGCACAGCGGACGCAGCATACCAGGAGCCGCTCCAGTTCTCCGAAGATAGCGGCCAACCCGAGAGACGGAGGGCGGGAACAGGGGAAGAACAGGTTGAAACCACCGGTGAGTCTGATCCAAGAGACGCCAGACCACGGAGCCGCCATAGAGCGACTCGAGAAGAGGGCTTGAAGTACAGCCCGCATGTAGACGGGCTTTCAGCTTGATCGCACATCCTCCCCGAGACCCGCGCTTTCTCCTGTGCTTCCTCCATGGGTTGTTAAGGGGCCAGCAGCGAATGCACTCTGGAATGTCCATTGTAAAACGTCCATGCGGTTTATTAAAAACACACTCCACATCCGACTTGTGAAAGCTAAAAAATGTTGATCGAATGTCCAAGAGAGTCTGGCGATCATAAACCACAAGGGCACAACATCTTTCAAGCAACCAGACTATCAAACAAGAGAGCAGCAGACGGCATGCCGACACTGGCGCCATCTTTTTTCATTTATAACATTGATAACCATATAATGCAAATTAGTGCTTGCACAAAAGTGCACAAGATTACACTTGATCTTAATTTAGCAGGGCCAAACCACTTCATGACATTACTGCCAGGGAGGGTGGCTCTGAATGCCATTTCACGAGTTCGCACTAACATACAGTCGTGGCCAAAAGTTTTGGCAGTGACATAAATTTTGTGTTTTGCAAAGTTTGCAGCTTAATCTGTTGTGTTGTTCATTCACATTGTTTCTAGATTATTGTGTAGAGTGATCAGCTGCATTTTAAATAATTACTAAAAGCTTAATTGCCCCCCCAAAAAAAGAACTTTTCACAAAAAAATCACTGCATTTTGATCCTGACACAAAATGACCAGCTAACATTAATTGACTAATCATATCAGCATCACATGTGAAAGTGTGAATGAGTACTAGTCAGGTTAACTCACTATCATACTAATTAGATTGTAAGAGCAGACTGATTGCTATAACAGGAGGGAAGAAGCGCTTCCAATCATTGTGTTTTGTTAGCAATGGTTACCTTCAAAGAAACACGTGCAGCCATCATCGCTTTGCATCAAAATGGCCTCACATGCAAGGAAATTGCTACAAAGAATATTGCACCTGAAAGAACCATTTACCGGATCATCAAGAACTTCAAGGAGAGAGGTTCGACTGTAATGAAGAAGTCTTCAGGATGTTCCAGAGTGTCCTGCAAGCGCCAGGACCGTCTCCTCCTGAGGAGTCAGCTACGGAATCGTGTCACCAGCAGTGCAGAGCATGCTCAGGAATGGCAGCGGGTTGGTGTGAGAGCATCTGCACGCACAGTGAGGCCAAGACTTTTGGACAACAGCCTGGTGTCAAGAAGGGCAGCAAAGAAGCCACTTCTCTCCAAGAGAAATGTCAAGGACAGACTGAAATTCTGCAGGAAGTACAAGGATTGGACAGCAGAAGACTGGTGCAAAGTTCTTTTCTCTGATGAAGCTCCCTTCCGACTGTTTGGGACACATGGAAAATCGATTGTTTGGAGCAGAGGCATAGCAAGTCAGCCCTGGGCCCATATGCAAAAAAATTGTATGGGCCCCCCCAAACGTTATGGGCTCCAACTCGGTTAACTTAACTTAGGCCCTATTGTTGATTTTTCGGAAGTAAATAACGTTATGTGAATCGTGACTATTCACAAGCTGTTTTATTTACGGTCTAGGCTAATGCTTGGAAATGATGTTTAAAGTTTTCAAGTCCATTCATTATTTGTAGCACGCAAGCCACCCAATAATCGCAGCTTTGTGCTTTGTTACTACAAAGTCTCAGCCTTCTGTCAATTTTAAGATAAAATACAAACAATAAAAGTTTTTTTACGCTCTTTAATTTGTAGTGAGATAATAAATTGCATGTGATTGTCATGCGCATCTCGTAAGTAAAGCCGGTTCTGTGATTAATAGTAAATCTCCATCACGTGCTTTTAGATGGATACACAGAGTTGTAGATCACTGACAAGCTGCAATATCGCATTCATAATCGCAGATAAGTTGCATTCGATTATAAACGCGATATTGCGTAGCTTGTCAGTGTAAGTGTTTTTATTCATGTAATTTATGTTTTTGTTAATACAGCATATAGCACTAGTCAACTAAATGAATGTAACATGGCAAAGATTAATGCAATTTTGGAAGTTGAATGTAAGGGAAATGTCATTTTGGAATGTCTGTGGTCTAATGTGATATTGTTGTTCATGTTCTTGTTCATGATTACATTTTATTTTATTGCTGTAATTAATTTATAGCATTAACAAGATAACCCGTTGAATTCATTTTGGGAGCGATGTCTGATTGAATGTATTTTTAGTCCAGTGTCTGCATATAAGATTAGTATTGACCAAGTTCAGAGGCTGTCACATGTGGATTAACCATGTTGTGTATTTTCAACAGTTTCAATATGATAAATAACGTTTATATTGATTCTATGGATTTATTGCATTTTGAAAAAAAAATAATAATTGTCATGGATTTATTGCATTTTGGGGGGAAAAAAATAACATTTTATAATAAGTCTTTGAAAATCAATTTTGAATTAGAATTTTTAATGATATTATAACCTAAAGAAGATATGTGAAAGTTTAAAACAGAAAATAGTGGTTTTCATCTTGCCACTTTCTTGGTAAAGAAAACACATTTTTACTCAAATTAATCAAAATGGATTTATAGCGTTTTGGAAGCAAACTCCTCATATATTTATCATGTCGGTGAAGCGCTCCTGCTCAAATCCAAGACGACAGAAAGCGCATCCTTTTGTTTTCCTTATTTGACAAAAGCACAAGGTTTTGTTGATATTGTGAGTGCACACAAATACAAGTAGACCCTTTGCAGTTCCAAATGATGTATATACTCTTACCTTTATGAGCAAAAATTACGACGTATTTTTAAGTTTCCACGATTATTAAAAAAAAATGCAAGTGATCGCGCTGGCGCCTCCATGTCCTGCAAAGCGCGCTTTAGCTTCCACTCTCCACAAAAATGATTGGATATGCGCCTAACAGCACTCATTTATCTAGGTTAAATGTTTTAATTAATTTAAGAAGGCTAAATTGATCAAGCATAATGCTTAACTCACTGTCTGCCGCTGCCGCTTGGTCGTTCCTTTAAAAAACAAAAACTTGAATTTAGCAAACGTAAAATGTTCCAAACATATTTCTAAATTAACTTAATAAAGAAACAAAAATAAATATGACCACTTTGCCATTAAAAACCAAAACTGAACTATTTTAATAGCTGTGTAATGGGGAAAAGAGAGAGAGAAAAAAAACAGTATCCAGTCGGACTCAGGCCGAGAATTCTCATAAGCTGTTGGACATGCAGGGCTCTATTCATTCACTTGTTGCAATTAAAAGTTCCCTCTCCAGCTCGGCTGGCCCCCAAACTGCCCGGGCCCATATGCACCTGCATACCCTGCATACCCAGACGCTACGCCATTGGTAATTAATATTCATGTGCATGATGTGAAAAGCCACGAGTCCCATATATTTCAGTACATGGACTTGTTTTACTATTGATCAAACAGGAGACTGTCTGGTTTCTGTCTGCCATGCTGCTGAGTGGTTTGCGATTGTAGCTCTGTGTAGCTTTGTTTTTCTGTTGTAATTTCTTTATTACTATCACTCTCTGTTGTTTAAACTGCTAATTATCACCATATTTATTTTAATTATGACCATATTTCTGATATTATCTATCAAACTAACTTGACATTGTTTGCTTTTAATGTAAATGACTAGCACCAGCATTCACGTTTCCTTTTGTGTTGCCTTTTCTCTCTCTTACTCTGTTTTAAACATCAGATAGGTTCACTTTCACTTTTTCACTTTCATCATTACATTATTTTAAATTAGTCTATCCCCCAAGATTACTGTTATAAACATGAGCCGCATCCAAAAGGTAAAGGGAGAGGTGTTGCTACAATTTATAGTAATATTTTCAATATTTCTCAGAGGTCTGGTTTCAACTATAATTAATTGTTTGACACAATGAGAATGTTGTATAGGCTCAAACCTTCATTTCTGTGTATGTTTGATCTGCATTGTGTTGGATTTATTGATTTTTATTGGACAAATAAAAAAATGCTTTGCATTTTGGTATTTCCCATTAATTTCCTATGGGTGCCAATTTTTGGGCACGAAGGCCAAATTAAGGAGGTTTTTTTTTCAAACACTTAACAGAATCAGAATCAGAATGAGCTTTATTGCCAGGTATGTTTACACATACGATGAATTTGTTTTCGTTACAGAAGCTTCCACAGTGTAACAGAATGACAGTGACAGAACAAAAAACACAGATAATAAAAAATAAAAAATAGAACAAGTAAATAAGGAATAAAAATATATAAATCGACAATTGTATGTGCAGGTATATTACAATAGACAGTTTTGTATGTACAGGTACTGTATATTATGTGCAAATTTGAGGTGTAGACTGAGTATGAGTGTTAGATAAATAAGTGTGTGAGTGAATAAATAGTGTGTGTTGCACAGTTATTGTTAAGTGTTCATGAGATGGATTGCCTGAGGGAAGAAACTGTTCCTGTGTCTGGTCGTTCTGGTGCTCAGTGCTCTGTAGCGTCGACCAGATGGCAACAGTTCAAAGAGGGAGTGTGCTGGATGTGAGGGGTCCAGAGTGATTCTGCCAGCCCTTTTGCTCACTCTGGATAAGTATCAGATTGTCTGCCAGTTGTTGATTCTCCACAGTGCTGGGGGATGGTGTCTTGTAATTGGTGATTTCTTTTAGACTTTTCTACACTGATGTTGAGTCACTGGAAGAGAATTGAATCCTTATTTTTTCAGAATAATTCCTCTTTGCCACTCTGATCTCCTTTTCCAGTGTGTATTTAGCCTGTTTATACAAGACATTATCCCCCTTCCTGTGAGCATCTTCTTTGGCCTGACAGAGCTGTATGAGTTTTGCAGTGAACCATGGTTTGTCATTGTGGTAAGTTAGATGCGTCCTGGTAGGAATGCACATGTCTTCACAGAAACTGATATAAGATGTCACAGTCTCTGTGAGCTCGTCCAGATTGGTGGCAGCAGCTTCAAAAACATTCCAATCAGTGAGGTAAAAACAAGCTTGTAAATCCTGCTCTGCTTCATTAGTCCATCTTTTTATGGTCCTTAATACAGGTTTAGCTGATTTCAGTTTCTGCCTGTAGGTCGGTATTAGATGACAGTAAACAGTGATCAGAGAGCCCCAAAGCTGCTCGTGGAACAGAGTGATATGCATTCTTTATTGTGGTGTAACAGTGATCCAATATATTACTGTCTCTGGTGGGACATGTGATGTGCTGTCTGTATTTTGGCAGTTCACGGGAGAGATTTGCTTTATTAAAGTCCCCGAGAATGATTAAAACAGAGTCCGGGTGTTGTTGTTCTGTCTCTGTGATCAGATCTGCGAGTTTCTGTAAAGCTGAGCTCACGTGCGCTTGCGGAGGAATGTAGACACTGACGAGAATGAATGAGCAAAACTCCCGTGGCGAATAGAACGGCATACAGTTAATGAAGAGCACTTCTAGATCTGAACAGCACATCTTCTTTAACACAGTTACATCTGTACACCAGCACTCATTGATGTAAAAGCATGTGCCGCCGCCGCGCGATTTCCTGGTTGATTCTGCGTCGCGATCTGCTCTAAACAGCTGAAAGCCTGGCAGACTCAACGCGCTGTCCGGAATGGCGTCTTTCAGCCAGGTTTTCATGAAACACAGAGCAGCAGAGTTTGAAAAATCCTTATTTGTCTGGGAGAGCAGAAGGAGTTCGTCCTATGGATGCTAGGCAACGGCGTTCTGAATCCACGCTGTCTGAGCTTCATGAGGGCGCAGCCTCGCTTACCCCGTCTGCGCGTCCTGAAGCGTTTGATAAGCGCCGCAGCTCCCCCGACTACAATGTCCAGCAAAACATCAGAATAGTCGAAAACCGGTGAAATATCGGGTGGTATGTACTGCCGAATGTCCAGCAATTCATCTCTGGTGAAACTGATTGCAGGGATATAACTAAAGACAGGACAAACTAACAAAAACATAAAAACAACTGTGGAGCACGCCACGGAGGCAGCCATCAGCATCGGCGCCATCTTTTACAGAACATTGTTAACAATGTTGAATCGAGTCCTCTTTTTTGTGGTGTGTTCAGGTGGCAAACTTACAAAAAGTAGCCAAGTCTTGAACCGCTCAGATTAAGGAAACCATTTTTTGTCCCGAAGGATGATTGAGGGTTAATTGTTATTGATTTTAATACCAGTGTTGATGATGAAAAAAGATGCATTGGGATCAGCATTTACAGACAATCTTAACTTTATTGGGGATAGACAACATGTGGCAGGACCTACTCATTGTCATAATCATACTTTACATTTAATACTATCACATGTAATTGATGTTAATGGTGTTGAAATTCTTCAGCAGAGTGATGATATCTCAGATCATTATCTAGTCCCATGGATACTCCATATAGCTAAAGCTGTAAATTCAACTCCTTGTTACAAATATAGTAGAACCATCACTTCTACCACGAAAGACTGCTTTTTAAATGATCTTCCTGGCTTGTCTCAATTTCTCAGCATATCCAATATCTCAGAAAAATACATAAATAAATCAATAAAACTGAAATTTTCCAACAGCACAACAGTAATGACTTTATGAAGTATTTGTTTCCAAGATCGATACTATTAGAGATAAAATTGTAACCATGCAGCCATCAGCTACAGTAGCGCTATAGATCTCCTGAGGAAAAATTCCACTCATTCTGTGCCATAGAAGATGAAGGATTGTATAAACTTGTTAAATCATCTAAACCAGGGGTGTCAAACTCAATTCCTGGAGGGCCGGAGCCTGCAGAGTTTAGATTCAACCCTAATTAAACACAGCTGATCCAACTAATTAAGTCCTTCAGGCTTATTTGACATGGTAAAATAATACATGGTTCTGTATGTGTGTTGGAGCAGGGTTGGAACAAAACTCTGCAGGGCTCCGGCCCTCCAGGATCTGAGTTTGACACCCCTGATCTAAACCAACAACATGTATGTAAGACCCTATACCTTCTAAGCTACTAAAAGAGGTGCTTCCAGAAGTCATGGATCCTCTTCTGAATATTACTAATGTCATTGTCATCAGGATATGTCCCCAACCTTCAAACTGGCTGTTATTAAGCTTCTTATTTAAAAAAAATACAACAACAACACAACTTGACCCTAGAGAATTAGTTAATTGTAGACCAATCTCAAATCTCCCTTTTCTGTCAAATATACTAGAAAAGTTAGTACAACTATGTACTAACCTTCTTAGACGGGGAAAAAATGGTATCTTTGAGGATTTTCAATCAGTATTTAGACCGTATCATAATACTGAGACTGCTCTCATTAGTTACAAATGACGTGCTCTTATCATCGGATTGTGGTTGTATCTCTCTATTAGTGCTCTATTATTTGATAGCAATTTTTCCTTCAAACGCCACATTTCTAGCATTTGTAAAACTGCATTCTTCCATCTCAAACATATATCTAAATTGCAACTTATGCTCTCAATGTCAAATGCAGAAATGTTAATTCATATGTTCATGACCTCAAGTTTAGATTATTTTAATGCTCTATTGGGTGGTTGCTCTCCGCGCTTAATTAAAGGGGTCATATGATGCGATTTCAAGTTTTCCTTTCTCTTTGGAGTGTTACAAGCTCTTGGTGCATAAAGAAGATCTGTAAAGTTGCAAAGACTAAAGTCTGAAATCCAAAGAGATATTCTTTATAAAAGTTAAGCCACACCTACCTAAAACGGCTTGTTCTAACACGCCCCCACATATCTACGTCACTATGTGGAAATTTTAGTATTATGCCGCCCAAATGTGCACGCAAAGAAAGAAGGCGTGGTTTCTGGAACAGCAGTAGTGTTAATGCAGCGGTAAAACTAACGTCATTATTAACTGTCTTGATATTTACTTTGAAAACTGAAGCTGGCGATTATGGTAAGGGGTGTTACATTTCCGACACGTGCTTGTGGTGTTCGGCCAGTCACAATGCACTGGGTCAGCTGGCCAATCAGAGCAGACTGCGCTTGTCAAAGTTTTTGTCGCTTTGTTGAAAACGACGTGTTTGAGAGAGGCGGGGCATAGAGGACCTACAATAATGTACAGTATTTGAAAAATAATCTGTTTGTTGAACATTAAAGCATGTCAGCATATTCTCTTATACCAAATACACAAAATAATGATCTTTAAAATAGCATCATATGACCCATTTAACATACTCCAGCTGGTCCAAAATGCAGCAGCTAGAGTTCTTACTAGAAGCAGAAAGTATGACCATATTAGCCCAGTTCTGTCAACATAGCACTGGTTCCCTATTAAACATTGTATACATTTTAAAGGGGTCATCGGATGCGACATGCACTTTTACAATTAGTTTGAACTGAAATGTGTCTTGGCAGTGTGTGTACACAACCACCCTATAATGATTAAGATCCACCCAGTGTTTTTTTTATTTTTATTTTTTTATCTCGTTAAATCATTTCCCCTTTCTCCCCAGGAGGTTAAACCATTCTCAGATGCTTGTCTGTGTGACCCAGGCCCCTCCCACGTTTGTTGATTGACTAGCATTTGACCTTAGACCCACCCTGAGTTAGCTGTCATCAGTCCTCCATTGTTTCGATGCCGGAGCAGATGTAGACAAGAATGGCTCCTAAGTGATTGAGGTGTTCTGTTGTTGGATGTAATAATGATCATAGCATTCATCATTTACTCCCCACATCTGAGTCGCTGAAGACACAGTGGATTACTTTTGTTTTTGCAGGGAATGCACCCCTCGATCTACCTAAATGCGTTTATGTTCATGTGAATTATTTGTGATCCAGCCTCACCTACAGAAGAAGTGAATATAAAGTTGTTGCTTTTTTTTTGTTTTTTTTTATGAATCTTTGCAAATCGCCTTTCCTAATAACGTGCTAGTTAGCAAGTTCCACGGCTAAAGTAAACAGTCTCATGAGAATGGCTCGTCACCCCACGGAACTGAGGGGCGGGGTGAGCAGAGCTCATTAGCATTTAAAGGAACATGGACTAAAACGGGATGCTGAAGCAGAGCTGATTTCCACAAGGTAAAAAGGGTGGTTTTACACTACCATTGAGAAATTTGAACCAAAGTATGTTATAGATTTTCATTAAGACCCTAAAGAATCATTTCAACTTGTGGAAAATGGGCATCCGATGACCCTTTTAAAATCTTGCAAATTACTTATAAAGCCCTGAATGGTTTAGCTCCTCTTACTTGAGGTAGAGGTACTTGAGTGACCTCTTATCGCATTATAGTCCTTCACATCCGCTGCATTCTCAAAACTCGGCATAATACCTTGAATATCAAAATAAACTGCGGGTGGAAGATCCTTTTCCTATTTAGCGCCTAAACTCTGGAACAATCTTCCTAGAGTTGTTCAGGAGGCAGACACACTCTTGTCAGTTTGAATCTAGATTAATTCTTTCCCCACCATTGACGAATTATCTAGTCTTTTAGAAGAAAACGCTTCCCCACCAAAGACACGTTTTTACGGCTTTTTGTGTTTTCACTGTTACACACTCGGGGGCACTATTACACATCTTCTGAATGAGTACAAAACCTCCCGAACAATAAACACACAACAAGACGGAAAATGCTAATATAGATGAATAATGATCTATGCTAATATTAGTCTGTTTCATTCTTATTCCGAGGTCATCGTAGCCACCCATATCCAGTCTGTGTCCAGATCAGATCATCACAGCAGTCCCCGGATCCAGTCCGTGTCCAGTCAAGATAGTGGATCAGGACCTAGAGATGAACTCGATAGCCCTGAATGTCAGCAGAGACCATGCCAACTGGATGAGCCCCAGAGAGAGATCCCCAGTGAAGACCTTGTTACCCAGATGGCCATTGTCACAAGACCATGGGAACCAGATGAGTCCTCTGCACAATCTGACTTTGTTGCAGCTTGGATTTAAACTGCTGATTCTGTCTGGCCAGAGAAGAACGGTGGAGATTTGGTTCCTTTGACACAATATTTTCCTGTTTAATACTGTAAAGCTGCATTGACACAATCTGTATTTTAAAAAGTGCTATATAAATAATGGTGACTTGACTTAACTATTCCTCAAATTGATTTCTAGAGAAATATGAAGTCTAGAAGTGCATTTGTGATGATGCCATCAGATAATGGCACAAGCAACTTTGTAAGTGTCTTGTATAACTGAATATATATTTTTTCATTCTTATTATATATTTTGTTTATGACAGCGGCTATTTGCACTAATTGCAAATAGCAATAAATGCTATTTACACTAATGCAAAGACTGATAGTTACTATTTACAATCATTGCAAATAGCAATGGATTCTATTCACATTAAGTGGAAATAGTAGTATTTTTAGTGATATGCTATTTACACTAAGTGCACATAGTGACAGATTCTAAAGTAAGTAAATGACGTGACATGTGGCCAAGTATGGTGACCCATACTTGGAATTAGTGCTCTGCATTTAACCAAAGTGAACACACACACACACTGGGCAGCCATTTATGCTGCGGCGCCCGGGGAGCAGTTGGGGGTTTGGGTGCCTTGCTCAAGGGCACCTCAGTCGTGGTATTGAAGGTGGGAGAGAGTGCTGTACATTCACTCCCCCCACCTACAATCCCTGCCGGAACGAGACTCAAACCCACAACATTTGAGTTACGAGTCCAACTCTCTAACCATTAGGCCACGACTTCCCACAACACTATGTAAAAATAGAAGTATTTTCTTTGACCTAATAGTAGTTACATGCTATTTATACTACTTATACTACAGATATCTGCATCTGAGCATTGTAGTACATTATAAGCCACATTATATGCACTAATAACGTATTGAGTGTAAATTACAATTTTTATTAAAATTATTAAATGGATGCCACTTAGCCCTCACTACACCTATCCCTAAACCTATAAACACCTGTGAGGCACATTATTTTCCTATTTTCCACTTTTTGATTATTTCCTTGATTTTTATTGAAAATAAATGTCTGTCCGATGTGATATGTAATGTGAAAAAGGAGAAGGATGAGTTCAGCAAAAAGTTGATTTGAACTCAGGTCGATCGCATCAACAAATAAGTGCTATGCACTTTATTATCTATGCCACTGGAGCAAGTTTGCCTCAAAACACTGAAAGTTAAGAAATTTAAATTTAAGCCAAAATGTTTCGATCATCCCCAGGGGGCTGGACTCAGTACAGGTCATAACCCCCAGCCCTCTCCATGTAATCTAACATGAGAATCTCTGGGACATGAGACAAACTAAATAATTAAATTACATTTCAAATTTTTTTTTCCAAATATGTTTTTGTAATTTTATGTAGTTTTTATGATGCTGGTGTAAGTCCAAGTGTTTGTTTTTCAAATAAGTTTAAGTTTAGTTAGTTATGTGATGCTATAAAAATGGGAGTGTGACGTCATGATTGACAGCTGAGATTGACGGCTTCTCTGAGCGAGTTGAGGCACCAACAGACTTTTTCAGGATCTTCAGGAGGAGACTGGAGTTGTATTTATCTTATTTTAACAAGCCTCTTATATGGCAATCAGCAGACACAAAATGGAGCAGTCGGGATAATTAAAAAAAGGTTCAGGGGTATGTGTCACGAATCCGGTCTATTAACTTTCAATTCACTCACCACCAGAGGTCACCCTTCCATTACATTGACTCTTGCACTACACAAACTGTTGCATGTCATCCCGGACTACATATCCCATCATCCATTGCACTGATTGCACACAGCTGTAACCAATCACACATTCACTATATAACACTCACTCAGATCCCTTTCAGGCTGCCGAGTATTGTATGCACATATCACTAGTTGTGATAGCTACTTTATGGAGCCTGCTTTAAGTTTCTTAGTCTAGCCTAGTCTTGCCTTGTCTGTTTCCTCATCTTCTGATCATTGCCTGTGTACTTTGGATTACCTCTCTCTTCTTGCCCGGTTCGGATACTGTTTGCCCCTGCCTGGACCTTTGCTTTGTACCTGGATTAATCCCTCTAGTCTCACCCCGTTGGATTATGTTCGCCATCGACTGACCCTTGCTTGTTTACTGGACTGCTCTTGTTTTGTCTTCTATATACCTGTTTGCCATTGCCTGACCCTCACCTGTTTTGAGCACGCCCTTAATAAAGCTTGCAAATGGATCTATACATCTCACGTCTATTGGTAATTGTCATGAGTCAAGTCAAGTCAAGCTGATCTTCATGAGTCAAGTCAAGTCACAACTGATCGTCATGAGTCAAGTCTAGTCACAGCTGATCGTCATGAGTCAAGTCTAGTCACAGTTGATCTTCATGAGTCAAGTCAAGTCACAATTGATCGTCATGAGTCAAGTCACAACTGATCGTCATGAGTCAAGTGAAGTCACAACTGATCATCATGAGTCAAGTCTAGTCACAGCTGATCGTCATGAGGCAAGTCAAGTCATTGCTGATCATTCTGAGTCAAGTCAAATCATCATTGATCTTCATGAGTTAAGTCTGTAGTGAATCAGCTCATGGGGAAATATGAATAATTAATCATAACTAGTTATAATTAATTATAAATATTTAGATCCGCTGTAGATACTTAGCTGACCTCTCAGCGTCAACTGTCTGTCAATTCTAAGAACGTTAATTTCCTGGTTAAGGGAAATAACTTTCTTACTGTACAATTCTACAAAGAGCTTGTAGCATAAATCTGCATGATTAAGTGACTCCAGTTATGAGCAAACAATGAACAACGTCAAGTGTGATACAATTAAGGCTTTATTAACTACATAAACACTTAAACTAGTCTAACATACTACATAAACACTTAAACTGGTCCAACATACACATACACACACACACACACACACATACAGTTGGTATAGGAAAGGGTTAAAGCTTAACGCAGTAGAGAGAAGAGAAAATAAGAATATGAAGTTATGGAACAATTTGCATATTCAGCAGATCTACAGCCTGAAGGAGACATCAGATTCTTAGTTCAAACACACCTTTGTAAAAAGGTGCAAATGATACCTAATGTATCAATTAATAAGACTAAGTTTGAATACTTGCACGTCTCGTCTATCTGAAAGAAAGGTTTGATGCAATCTGAAGGCTCGCGTGGATCTTTGCTGAAGTTGGTTGATGAAAAATAACCAGTTTGTGTCAGAGAGTCTTGGTGAATGAAAAAGTCAAGGCCAAAGCCTGGCACGTACTTAGAGTTTCCTGGAGCATTGTAGCTCACATTTTCATCTTCTCAGAATACAACCAAACCACCGAACTCTGGGCGGGTCACATGGGGTGATGCCTTTAAGGTCGGAGAAGATCTCCGCCTCTTAAGATGGGCTTGTCCAATGAGAAAGGCAGAAATTCCAAGCGGGAGGTTGCAATTGCTGGAGGGTTTTACGACCCTTTGTGTGAGGGCATGGTAATTTGCAAATGTAATTCGCTTGGGGTGTTGATGCACAAACTAATAAAGATTCTTAGAACACTAATATGTTGCATAGGTATAAACATA
>NW_015506099.1:12236-12876 GCF_001515645.1 Sinocyclocheilus grahami | reverse complement strand
CCTGCTCTGCCGTGGTGGTCTGCTGTCTGGCTCTGGTGGTCTTCTGTCCTGCTCTGGTGGTCTTCTGCTCCGCCGGGGGGATCTTCGGTCCCGTCTGCTCTGCTGTGGTGGTCTTAAGCTCCACCTGTATTGCCGGCTCCGCCCTGGCTCTCTGCTCTGCCGGTCCTGCCTCAGTCCCCGGTCTCTCCACTTCCACGTGGACCTGGCCCTCCATCCCTCCCCCTGTTCCGCCACCGCTGCACCGCCCTCCTGAATCGTAAAATGTTTGGAGCGTCTGGAAGCCGCTCCTTGGGGGGGGGGGGGCTATGTCACGAATCCGGTCTATGAACTTTCAATTCACTCCCCACCAGAGGTCACCCTTCCATTACATTGGCTCATTGAGGCTCATTGACTCTTCACCCTATCCTCATTGGTTAAGAGGGTGAAACTCCCCTCGACATGCCTATATAAGATCTGTATTTCTATGAATAAATTGAAGTATTTGAGAATACAATTGAATGTGTGTTTTCTTACTTCCCGGCCGTATTTACACTTTAAGGAGACTGAGAAGATTTCACGGTGGCAAAAAGAGATATCGAGGGACCAAATTGTTTTGTATTAACAAATGGGGGCTCGTCCTTCCGGAATTTCTCAAAAAGAC
>NW_015506099.1:11633-12226 GCF_001515645.1 Sinocyclocheilus grahami | reverse complement strand
TGCTGGAGGGTTTTACGACCCTTTGTCTCTAAGCATGGTATTTCACATATGTAATTTGTTTGGGTGTTGATGCACAAACTAATAAAGGTTCTTAGAACACTAATATGTTGCATAGGTATAAACATACAATATACACTCTCAATTAGATCATCCGAATACGAATTAATAGAGACCAAACACGTTATATGTAAGGTTACATGAATGAGTTGTTCTATCATAAGCATGCATAAACTAGTCTACAATAAAACAGATAATATTCAAGACAGCAATGACCTGAAGGATATGTGTGTTCATTCAAAGAAAGGTTTTCCTATTAATTAATTAGAGAAGAGTACATTTTTCACTGTGCACTGTGGATTTCCTATGGAAATTGTAGTGAGAGGGGTGACTCTCAACATGCCATTAGGTCGTAAAATGTATCTGGTGTCAGGGTTGCCATGGTAACCAGGGTCCTGGGCCCTGTTCACAGACAACTTGGCACCCAGTATGTTTATTGGGTGAGGGGTCTGTGAACGTTTTGTTAATCTAATGAATAACTGATTTGTTAAATCAAATGAAAAATTGTGTGTTTGATTGGTCCAGACGCTACAGCC
>NW_015506099.1:11221-11474 GCF_001515645.1 Sinocyclocheilus grahami | reverse complement strand
AAGTCAAGTCACAGTTGATAGTCATGAGTCAAGTCAAGTCACAGTTTCCATTCCCGAGTCAAGTCTCACCTGATCTGCCAGAGCCTCAACACGTCTCAGCTGTTCATCCAGAGTCACGTCACATCACAGCTGATCATCCAGAGTCACGTCACATCACAGTTGATCATCCAGAGTCACGTCACATCACAGCTGACCATACAGAGTCACGTCACATCACAGCTGATCATCCAGAGTCACGTCACATCACAGCTGA
>NW_015506099.1:0-2178 GCF_001515645.1 Sinocyclocheilus grahami | reverse complement strand
CAGAGTCACGTCACATCACAGTTGATCATCCAGAGTCACGTCACATCACAGCTGACCATACAGAGTCACGTCACATCACAGCTGATCATCCAGAGTCACGTCACATCACAGCTGATCGTCCAGAGTCCTGTCACGTCCTGCCTGTTGCACACAGATCCTCAAGGACTATACTTCAGTGTCACAGACTGGCATCCAGCGTGGAGGACCCACCGCTGGTGTCGGCAAGTGCAGTTGGTATCCCTAAACCAGCGCTCTTAAGCCCTCTATTTCCTGAACTGTTTCCCCTGTCTGTAGCGCTTCCCACAATGGGGATCGCTTTATGGTGTATATGGGCTGCGTACACCACCACTGAAACTTTAGAGATGGCGGCGGCCACTGCGAAGCCTCCCGAGGTGTCGGCTGATGCTGCAGATTCTTCTGAGGTAGAGGCGCACGCTGTAGCTCCTCCAGAGGTGGCGGCCCATGCTGAAGAACCTCGAGAGGCGGCGGTGCTCGCCTCAGCTCCTTGCACGGTGGTGGCGCCCAGCAACGCACCTTCAGCCTGTCTTGTCACGGTCAAAGGAACCATTACTGAACTCTCCCCGTATCCCGATGGTCCTACTGTAGAACCTCCAGAGGTGGCGGCATCCGCTGCAGAACCTCCAGAGGTGTCAGTGGTATCCACTCATGAACTCTCGTCCTGTTCTGTTCCGGCAAAGGAGGCCATCTATGAACTCGCTACCTGTCCTGTAACAGCTATGAAGGCCATCTGTGAACTCTCTGCCTGTCATGTCACGGCTATGGAGGCCATCTGCGAATCCTCGTCCTGTCCTGTCATGGCTATGGAGGCCGTCTGTGAACTCTTTGTCTGTCCTGTCATGGCTATGGAGGCCGTCTGTGAACCCTCTGCCCGTCCTGTCACGGCTATGGAGGCCGTTTGTGAACTCTTTGCCTGTCCTGTCACGGCTATGGAAGCCGTCTGTGAACTCTCAGCCTGTCTTGAAATGGCTATGGAAGCCGTCTGTGAACTCTCAGCCTGTCCTGTAATTGCTACGGAGGCCACTATTGAACTTTTGTCCTGCTCTGAACCGGTCATGGAAACCCTAAATTAACTTCTTGTGTTCCCTGCCTGGGCCCCTGAAACCACGAATGCACTGCCTGCATTGTCTGTCTCTGTTTTCCCTAGTCCCCAGTCTCTGCCATGGGTCCCGGCTCCGTCTGCGCTGCCATGGTGGTCTACTGTCTGGCGGTCCTCTGCTCCGCCGGGGGGATCTTCGGTCCCGTCTGCTCTGCTGTGGTGGTCTTAAGCTCCACCTGTATTGCCGGCTCCGCCCTGGCTCTCTGCTCTGCCGGTCCTGCCTCAGTCCCCGGTCTCTCCACTTCCACGTGGACCTGGCCCTCCATCCCTCCCCCTGTTCCGCCACCGCTGCACCGCCCTCCTGAATCGTAAAATGTTTGGAGCGTCTGGAAGCCGCTCCTTGGGGGGGGGGGGGCTATGTCACGAATCCGGTCTATGAACTTTCAATTCACTCACCACCAGAGGTCACACTTCCATTACATTGGCTCATTGACTCTTCACCCTATCCTCATTGGTTAAGAGGGTGAAACTCCCCTCGACATGCCTATATAAGATCTGTATTTCTATGAATAAATTGAAGTATTTGAGAATACAATTGAATGTGTGTTTTCTTACTTCCCGGCCGTATTTACACTTTAAGGAGACTGAGAAGATTTCACGGTGGCAAAAAGAGATATCGAGGGACCAAATTGTTTTGTATTAACAAATGGGGGCTCGTCCTTCCGGAATTTCTCAAAAAGACAGGTAAGAAACTGTTTTCTTTTTCTTCCTGTCTGTAAGAGAAATTGAATTTATTCTCGTTTGCAATTTGATTGTGTCATATTTGGCATCAATCTGTTTTCCTCACATTTTATATGTGGGACGAAGAGTGAGAAGCTTTCCGTTTAACCTATCTATTTGAAAATAGAGTAGTGGTGAAAGATTATAATTGCTCACTCTTGCCGTGAAGGTTCTCGGTCTCTTAAGTGATTTCATGAATAATACAGAATTGAAAGCTTTCTTTTGGCCAAAATATCAAAAAGTTAATATAAGACCGCGGTCTCTATTTTGTGTTTTGTTTGGCCATTCTAACTGATAAAAATATTTTTTTCAAATGTCCCATGTTGACTCTCCCAGCTCGG
>NW_015506098.1:442818-443071 GCF_001515645.1 Sinocyclocheilus grahami | reverse complement strand
GTGCGCTGTGGTGATGTAGGCTGTAGCAAGGTGTGGGTCCTCGAGGCTGTGTCAGGTGTCGAGGCTGTATCACCTGTCATCCTAGTATTGATGGCAGGAGAGCAGCAGGTGGTTGTTAGCCCTCTGTTTTGCCCGAACGTCACTAGAAATCTGATGTTTGCAGTGTCGCTTTGCTCTTGTGGCGGCACCGACTTGAGCTTGCCTGAGTTGTGTTGGTAGAGGGTTCGCAGTTGGGCATGTGGGCCCGTTGCTC
>NW_015506098.1:440240-441789 GCF_001515645.1 Sinocyclocheilus grahami | reverse complement strand
GGGTCAAGCAGAAGGCTTTGCCCCCCCCCCCACTTCGTAGCTGTGCACAGGCGTGGAGGGCTTGCACTGCTGGTGATGTGATGTTCAGCAGGCTGTCTTTTACTTGAGTCTATGCGCAGTCGGTAGGACTGTTTCAATTCTTTCTGAACCATGTCAAGGTTCTCTTTAATTGCTGAGTCAGGACCTCAGCTCTGGCTGCATGCCGATGGCATTCTAAGGCCTTAGATCTGGTGTCTCTCTCATTTAGTTCCACAGTAACTTTGTGTGAAACAGTTCTCTTTCCAAGTCCTGTCTGATGGCTTTTTCCAGCTGCGTTTGGTGTCCAGCAGCTGTTAGAGCCTCCTGAAGACTGGTGATTTCCTTCTGTCGCACCATTCTGTGAGGTTCTTTGCATCCGTTCTGTGCTTTTTCTCGTTGAGCAGGTGTCAGTTCTCTGCAGAATTCTGTGACTTGCAGTTTCAGCTCATTTACCTCCTGTCTGAGGCCCTTGGGGGTGTGGGCCGAGGAGAGGATGATGCTGGTCAGGTCCTGGTGGATCTGGGTTGTCCTATAACAACCCAGCCACAACACATAATTGCGAATAACATATAGTTATCTTTATTGAAGTGAATTAGGTTTAAATCGCCGTCATGCATGAATGAACGATATTTTTGCAATTTTACACATAATAATCTACAATGATCACATTACACAAAACTGAAATTGCACGTCAAAATAACACATTGTCAATATTTTTTGAGACCCCCCCAAAATTTCACAAATCACGTTTTCAGGGGAGCCCATGTCTTATTAAGGGGAGCCAAGCTCCCCCTTACTCCCCCGTAGTTCGCACCCTGCAAGTAGGCAATGACTGTAGACAAAGACAAATGTATAGTACAAACCACGAAGCAGTCAACTCATTTTTGACACAAATGGAACCTCATAAAATGGAACCTCATAATAGTTAGCTGCTGGTAGAAGTCTGTGTCCATATTCGCGTTTATTTGTTCTCAATCATCATCCCACAACCCAAACTCGCTCAAAATATGAATTAAACAGTCAGACATAAAATAATCCATGTAAAAGCCATTACTAGTGAACTGACCGAAGCAGACTGCTGCAGAAGCCGGTCGGCGGCACACACCGTATTTTCAAATTTAACCGGGATTCCGGAAAATGGCGCGCTCACTAGTCATTGGACAGATTCCTGAGTGACGGTCAGATTAACCAATCACGCTCAAAGCAACACTGCGAGACAGCAAATAGCGTTGCAACTATGAAAAAAGAAATAACTTGTTTTAAGTGAAAGATTACAAATGTGTCTATTTATTTTTATTTGTAGGCTGTTACAATTAATTAATTGTTGAAATGGTGATTTCACATTATGCTAGGGTTAGGTGCATCTGTGCTACATGTTCACCACCCATCATTTCCCTCTGATTTTAGGGTTAAATTAGGTTTCAGGGCCAGATGGACTATGTTTTCAGACCGGATCAATAAAATATGCTGATGCAGGAACAGGTCTTACTTGGCAAAATCATGGCAGTCGTGTGTGTGTGTGTGTGTGTGT
>NW_015506098.1:436345-437771 GCF_001515645.1 Sinocyclocheilus grahami | reverse complement strand
TTCTAAGGCCTTAGATCTGGTGTCTCTCTCATTTAGTTCCACAGTAACTTTGTGTGAAACAGTTCTCTTTCCAAGTCCTGTCTGATGGCTTTTTCCAGCGGCGTTTGGTGTCCAGCAGCTGTTAGAGCCTCCTGAAGACTGGTGATTTCCTTCTGTCGCACCATTCTGTGAGGTTCTTTGCATCCGTTCTGTGCTTTTTCTCGTTGAGCAGGTGTCAGTTCTCTGCAGAATTCTGTGACTTGCAGTTTCAGCTCATTTACCTCCTGTCTGAGGCCCTTGGGGGTGTGGGCCGAGGAGAGGATGATGCTGGTCAGGTCCTGGTGGATCTGGGTTGTCCTATAACAACCCAGCCACAACACATAATTGCGAATAACATATAGTTATCTTTATTGAAGTGAATTAGGTTTAAATCGCCGTCATGCATGAATGAACGATATTTTTGCAATTTTACACATAATAATCTACAATGATCACATTACACAAAACTGAAATTGCACGTCAAAATAACACATTGTCAATATTTTTTGAGACCCCCCCCAAAATTTCACAAATCACGTTTTCAGGGGAGCCCATGTCTTATTAAGGGGAGCCAAGCTCCCCCTTACTCCCCCGTAGTTCGCACCCTGCAAGTAGGCAATGACTGTAGACAAAGACAAATGTATAGTACAAACCACGAAGCAGTCAACTCATTTTTGACACAAATGGAACCTCATAAAATGGAACCTCATAATAGTTAGCTGCTGGTAGAAGTCTGTGTCCATATTCGCGTTTATTTGTTCTCAATCATCATCCCACAACCCAAACTCGCTCAAAATATGAATTAAACAGTCAGACATAAAATAATCCATGTAAAAGCCATTACTAGTGAACTGACCGAAGCAGACTGCTGCAGAAGCCGGTCGGCGGCACACACCGTATTTTCAAATTTAACCGGGATTCCGGAAAATGGCGCGCTCACTAGTCATTGGACAGATTCCTGAGTGACGGTCAGATTAACCAATCACGCTCAAAGCAACACTGCGAGACAGCAAATAGCGTTGCAACTATGAAAAAAGAAATAACTTGTTTTAAGTGAAAGATTACAAATGTGTCTATTTATTTTTATTTGTAGGCTGTTACATTTAATTAATTGTTGAAATGGTGATTTCACATTATGCTAGGGTTAGGTGCATCTGTGCTACATGTTCACCACCCATCATTTCCCTCTGATTTTAGGGTTAAATTAGGTTTCAGGGCCAGATGGACTATGTTTTCAGACCGGATCAATAAAATATGCTGATGCAGGAACAGGTCTTACTTGGCAAAATCATGGCAGTCGTGTGTGTGTGTGTGTGTGTGTGTGTACCTGGTATTTATCACATGATGGGGACCAAATGTCCCCACAAGGATAGGTCCCCATGAGGAAACAAGCTTATAAATCATAAAG
>NW_015506098.1:432513-436059 GCF_001515645.1 Sinocyclocheilus grahami | reverse complement strand
CCTATGGAATGTCCCCATAAAACATGGAAACACAACATATGTGTGTGTGTGTGTACGTGTTTGGCTACTTGTGCAGTTATATTGACATGACCAATAAGCACCCTTTTGTATTTGAACAAATCCATGATCTTTCCTTTAGAAGCACCAGTTGTGCAGCTATGGCATTTTCTGTATTTGGCCCTTCAGTGTTACACAGCCTGTTGGTTAATCCTCTGTCCACCATAACACTTATTTAAAAATAATGCCATAATTGCATGCAAGTTACAAAATTTGTCAACATACTTTTATTTAATAGCATATATATTGCAAGATATATATCGACCATAGAAAGTGAAAGTCTTTTTTTTAGTTATTCAAAAGTAAAGACAATGTATAGGTTGGCCCTAAGAGCAATGTTCCATCATGAACATTGTTGACCTTCCCACATAGCAAGCGATCTTGGCCCAAATGTGTCCTCAAGCTGGAACTGGTGGCCTCCTGTCGGCAATGGCAGGTACCCTTTCAGCCAGAGCTGGGCCATGTGTGGGGATTGTACAGCATGGATCACGGCAAACATGAGGGCAGATTGCTGGTGGGAGGAGTGTGGCCCAGATCAGTCCAGTGATTATGTGGCCCAAATCAGGCTTGTGATCTGACAGCATATTATGTGACCCATGATAAACAAGATAAATAAAATATTGCATGATAATGGTTAAATAATCACATACATTTTAATGAAGTGTAGTATTGTTTAAATGTAATCTTTGAAATGGCAAGTCAAAACAGGATAAAACATATAATTTCAAAATTAAGCAAATCAGTAAATCAGTCAACTGCAATAAACTGCACTTAATTATACATTTATTATATTTTATATATTATTATTCTCAGAACAATCTGAGAATCTTAGAATCCTTACATAGAGAGAGAGAGAGATAATTTAACCATTATCATGCAATATTTATTTGGTTTACCATGGGGCACATACATTTATTAATATGCCGTCATGCACAAGCATTAAATAACATGATCATAAAAGTATTTTATTTTTATTCATATCTTCGGTATATGTGTGGTGCTTTGTGTGAGGAACAGATCCAAATTCAAACCATTCAGCTATATATATATATATATCTCCTTCCTCTGTAGCTATAGTAACAATTTCAAAATGTGCCATTAAAATGTTTTACAACAAGTTTTACTGCAGCGATGTGCGTTTGAAAACTTGTGTTTCCGGTGTTTTGAAATGAGAAACGCGCGCCTTTACGGAGTGGATCGGAATAGTATTTGCAGCGTGTAACAACTTAAATTATGCCCTGCTCCTCACACTATACTGTTATATTCCGCAAGAGAGTCGTCATTTGGACTACTGTGCTACTGCTTTTTGACATTTCTGCAATAAATTCTTGTGATTACACGTGTCTGTATGTTGCGTTTCTCTTATTGACTGTATAGTTTATACACTCACTCTTTATTGGTTGATTTTTTTCTTTATAAAAATAAAAAAATTTTAATGCAATACATTTTTTACTGCACGGTTACATGATGTGGATTTTAAGGCTGATTTTCTATTCTATATATAATACATTGTGTTTATATATATATATATATATATATATATATATATATATATATATATATATATATATTCTATTTCTATTCTATATAAAATTACAGAGTTTGAATGTAAAAATACAGCTAAATATAAAACTAAGTTTTACTTTAAAATTACAAAAAAGAACATAAAATTGTTAGTATGGACATAAACCTTAATTACAGATTATTTTTGTTATCTTACATGAATTTGTAAGTAATTTAAGAAAACTGAAAAAAATACTGTATAAATAAGGTAATTTTCCCGTATTAAAAAGTGAGAATTACTGTAATTATTGTAAATTGTTAATTTACAGATATTGTTAGTAATTTTACATAGTTTTAAACAATTTTTTTACAATAAATACTGTAAAAATGTTAGTTATTTTCCTTAAATTAGGATTTCTTTTTTTTTTTTACAGTGCACTACCATAGAAGAACCTTTTTGTCTAAATGGTTCCATAAAGAACCTTTTAACATCTGTAGATGCTTTTGGTTTCACAAAAGGTTCTTTGTGGCGAAAGAAGGCTCTTCAGATTATAAAAAGGTAAGACAGACATGGTTCTTTAAAGAACCTTTAACTGAATGTTTTTTGTGGAACCAAAAATGGTTCTTCTATGGCATCGCTGTGAAGAAACTTTTAACCACCTTATTTTTGAGTGTATTAAGTAAACTGTATGAGTATGAGTTGGTTTAATGGGTTTTTAGAATAAAAGTTATACCCTTTGGTCCCTGGTGACCATTAAACCCTGGGCTACCTTGAAATCCTGGCAAGCCTGTTATTCCTGGACTACCTGGAAAACCTATAACAAGGAAACAAAAGAAAACCTACTATGCAATTACTGCGGTATTATATGTATACAATGGGAGTGTCTAAGAACTGGTGTCCTAGTGTCCTTTGTCCCCCTTTGGACCACTGGGATCCATTTGATCCATGGGTGGAGGCACTGGTGCCTCAAGGAGCAGGTTACAGTACGAAAGGTCTGGTTGTTGTCCAGTAGGCACTGTGCAAGATCCTTGAGTCGTGTTCCTAGACGGAGGTTTCGGTAGAATGGGATATCTGTCAGGCGGGATTGGAATGTAAAAAGTAATCACTGAATCTACTTAAGAAAAGCGAGTAAACATAACTGATTTTTACAAATTTGTTGAATTTACTTAATTACACTGTGTTATGTGAACTTTCAGGTGGATGAAATAGTTAAACTAAACAACTTTAGTAAACAGTACTTAAGAGCATCTAGTTTGTTGGATTAAATCCCACTATGTGCCCTAATAACTCTAGACCAATAGGTGGCGGAAGGTTGGTTTAAACAAAGCATCACAAGAAGAAGACAACTAACTGAACTTCAGAGTCAGATCTTATTTGAAATGTGGCCGCAAGATTAGGTAAGTTTTTGGTGATCTACTTATAAACTATATTGTCACAGTGTGTGCTATCGTTTTTGAGGAAAAGAAAAGGCAGATTTTATTAGTTTTTACTGACGAGCATTACTGTAACCGTCAGTTAGCATACTAGCTAGCCAGTGGCTTACAAGCTAGATTACAAACATCATCTTCCTCTTTACTGCTAGTTATAACATGAAATAAACGTGAGTAAGCATCATAAAGTATGTTTTATACAGTACAGTACAACTTAATGAAATTTATCATGTCTTATGTAATCCGTTTTTCAGCATTTAATGTTCGAACAAATGTCATGAAAACAAGTTATCATCACAACCACTGTTTAAATGTTTATATTTCAGAAAATTATTTGGAGTAGAAACTTCATTTAAAATAGTTTTTAAATGTGCGTCAATGCCCAGCACTAATTAAAACCATTTTCTTGTCATATTCTATGGGCTCTTTTTTGGGGACTTAAACTCATGCAGTGGAAGTGGAAGCGCTACTTGTTTATTGAGTGAAAAGTGAGCTCGACTGCTGAAAAACTTATTAAAATATGGAAGCTATGGAATATGAAAATTCTCCAATTCC
>NW_015506098.1:341628-432062 GCF_001515645.1 Sinocyclocheilus grahami | reverse complement strand
TAGAAAATGGTAAATCTAGATTTACAAGGTGTCATAAAAGGGATGTTGATGTTTGGGGTTTTTTTTCTATTTATTTCCTGAGTGCAGTATGTGCAATTTTTCTTAGTGTTAAATTGTTGATTTGATAGCATGCCTAAAAAATAATGACTTGAAGTAACATTGTTTTAAACAAATAAATGCCCTATTGTTGTGCTAACAATCTGTTTTCTGTCTTTGTATTAACAACTTTAAGTTTTGAGTACAGCTTACTTGAGAAATTTAAGGCAATCTGTTTCCACACATTTGTCTAGCAATGTGAACAAAGCAGACTTGTTAAGAGAACTGTTTTGTTTGAGTTAAGCTTAACTTACATCTCTAAGTTGGCTGAACTTGTCAAATTGAGTTAGCAACACTCAAGTTTTCTGGTAACCTATACCTATACACAAGTTACCTATACAAAGTTACAGTAAGTTTTATTAACTCAAAAATGATAAACTAATTTGCTTGAGAAATTTGAGGCAATCAGTTTCCACAGGTTTTCCTAGTAAGTTCAACTCATTACTTTTTACAGTGGGGTGTCCTTTTAATGAGTCATCATATGGCATCAGTGGACCTCCTCTGGCCATGGGATTGGCTGCTTTTGCTATGGGATAATTATCATAGGCATACAGTATATAGGTATGTAGTTGTTATGTGCAGCAGAAACCTCAAAGTAATCAGGAGGAATTGGACTATCAGGTGAGCCTGGGGATGGAGGTACTAGGAACCCCCTTCCCAGGAGGATCATCCCAGATGAGAGGGCTGATGAGACCAGTAATCCTGCAATTATTCTTATCATCTGAGAGGAAATAAAAAAGGATGGAGGAAACCGGAAATAAGATTTGAACACTAAGGAGGTATTGCTGTTGCGCAGTTCTGGAAAACATGTAAGCAATGTGAAAATAATTTTTTTAAAATAATAAATCATTTAAATAATAATAATGAGAAAATTGAGTTTAACCATCTTACATCTAAATAATGAGTTTGACCATCTTACAGAACAATTTGGCTGGTGATCCGTTTGGATTTACAGACACCAATCCTTTAAAAATAAAAATAAGTTAATGGATGCGCAGTTCTGGAAAACATGTAAGCAATGTGAAAATAATTTTTTTTAAATAATAAATCATTTAAATAATAATAATGAGAAAATTGAGTTTAACCATCTTACATCTAAATAATGAGTTTGACCATCTTACAGAACAATTTGGCTGGTGATCCGTTTGGATTTACAGACACCAATCCTTTAAAAATAAAAATAAGTTAATGGGAACAGATATCACAGATTATTTTTGCACTGTAAAATTAGTTCCTGTAAGGCTGCTTGGTACAGTGTGTACATTGCATGCATGTGTGTCCCATTGTGATGTTAAGCCTTGTTTATGTCTCCAATAATAGGTGTGTGCTGACAGCTTTTATTTCACTATCAATATCATATAGCTCTGTTGTATGCAGATTATAGCAGGTATTCCTATGTTAGCAAAAGAGAGTGCAAGAACGTGTGACCCATTATGCAGCAGAAATTGAGATGAGTTTAAATGCTTATGCTAATCAAAATGTAGGCTATGCATATATTGAGGAAAAAAGATCAATGTGGGGCAATTTGTACTATTTCTTGTCCTAAGACAAGAACGCATTTTGGTTTTAGGACAACTTTGATGAAAGGTTTTGATCCACTTCAAATGATTGACTACTGTATATATAATAGTTAAAATGGAATTCTATTTATTTTTTTAATGCCATAAGAACATCTTTCACCAATCCTAAGTAATTAAACCTCAAATGTAATTGTCTGGTCATTTAACTATAAGCTGTACAGTTCAGCACACGTAGGTGTAAGTGGACAGACAGCAGATGAGAATGCAGGAGCATTCAGACTGTGGACTCTTAGTAAACAGAGTTGGTTAGTCATTAACACACTCTAAACACCACGTTCTCCATTTCTGTTCCTTTCTTATTTTTCAAAATGTAAGTAAACATTTTTAATAATTATTGAGGGTTAGTTAAGTAGTGCAAATGAAGTACTGTCTCACTGTGTTACCTAATGGATGATATTAATGTACTCACAAAATTCCTGATATGATTGATCTCAGCAACTATTATTTGCTCAGTGAAAGGTTTGGAGTTCAGTTAACTTACTAAAGGCTGTTCATGCTGTGCTGTCCTGGGTTAAAGACAAAGCAGAGACCAATTGATGTTAAGACATATTAAGGTTTTTGATTCATGTGTCTTCCAATATAGTTTTTTTCTGAGGACAAATCTGGCCTCCAACTACCCTGTTGAAATTTTGGAATACGGTAAGAATGATTTTTGTGTGTTAGTATTTTATAGGCGAACTTTCATGCTTTGAATGAAAGTAATTATCCATGTATCTCACACCAAACCATTACTTTAAATTCTATGAAATCTTCAAATCTAAAAGATGCTCAATATTCAGGTATAATTCAAGATTTCTGTCTTTCTGTATTTACAGAGTCTGTTGCCATAATGAGGAGTCTCTTCTTCTGTATCTCGGTACTGGTTGTATTTTGGTCTGATAAGGCTCTCTGCAAGTCAGGTATGAGGTCAATAGCCCTGTAGAATTTATAAACAGTTGCAAAGTGTATGTATTATACTTGTCTGAATTTGTCTGAAGCTAGTGTTCTTTTGGAAATATAAAGATTCAGAGCATTTGTACCACATTAGAACATGTAGCTAATTTAGACTTATTATAGATTGTGTCTTATTAAATCAGTGCAATATGCATGTCACCATTAATGTTACTTTTGATTGATTGATTGATTGATAGCTATTTGGCAGCATTAGTTTATCAAATAATGATAAACAACAGAAGCTGGCAAAATATTTTTGAACGTACTCAAAAACAACAGCAGTGGTGGAGTGAATTTTCAGCAGACACAATTCATTCTTAATGAATTATCTCTTTAGTTTTTGTAGTACGCAATAGGCTTAAAAGCAATTTGGAAATCTACCCTGTGTGCATTGTTCTACCTTATCAACCCTGTGTCTATTTTGGTCAGCATTTTCTAGCAGCCCAAAAGCACACATGCTCCTGCGTTCAAGAAGAGCCAACACTTTTATGGAGGAAATAAAGCCTCCATCATTGGAGCGGGAGTGTAGGGAGGAACTGTGCAATTTTGAAGAAGCAAGGGAAATCTTTAATACAAGGGAAGCCACGGTTGGTCATGTTAGCTTTTTACTGTATTAGCATTTTTTCCCACTTAAATTATGATCCACTGATCTTTTTTTCTTGCAGTTGGAATTCTGGACGGCATATAAAGGTTAGTTATGTCTGTCTTTGAAGCCTGAGACACACTGCACAGTTTTCGGTTGTCCCAGAAAAAGATTGGCATCATGAAACAATCGTGGCGATTTCTGTGTTCGTGGCTTCTAATCGGGGGTCCTATGTCGTACAGTGAGAGAGGTTCAAAGACGGCTGTTGTTATGGTCTTGCGACCAAAGATAGCCTACAATAATTTTCTAACAATGTCAGAAATTCAGCATTGTCATCGCACAGCGTGTTTGCTGCTACGACCCACGTTCGCTGACCAACCAATAAAAATGCGACATGAAATCAACGCGACATGGCGCTAAAACATAACACTATTTACCTCAAGCTCTTTCGCCGCTTTCACTACAACTGCCAAAGTGTGATTCATCATACTATTTTTGTTTACCAGTGGCACATTCTGATCATGTTTTATTATTCTATAGTAACCTTCTTCGTAGCGTACGAATCAATAGGTGTCATCATCATACAGTCTGCATACATGTCGTTCCCAAGTTTATCAGATCCATTATCCCACAGTGTGATTTTTAATGATCTTATAGGATTGCTGAAATCATGCAGTGTGTAGAAAGCTTAAAGCATAATAAGCACTGGTACTCATTAGTTGTTTTGCACCCTTAGATGGAAACCAGTGCAACTCCAATCCTTGTGTTCATGGGAAGTGTGTGGACCTGTTACAAGATTACTCCTGCACCTGCAACACTGGATTTGAAGGGAAACACTGTGACCTGCGTGAGCCTCTTGTTTTTTATACAATTTAAATGTTCAAAAGTATGTTTTAAGTTGTTAAAATGCTATTTACATTTACATAATTTGGTCAGTGAAATATATATATATATATATATATATATATATATATATATATATATATATATATATATAGAGAGAGAGAGAGAGAGTAGAATCTCAAATATTTCTTAGCATTATTATTATACATTTATTATAATTGTTAGTATTATAATTAGGGCAGGCACAGAGCCCTATTGTTTTTTTAAGGACTTTTTAAAATCCCACTATCTGGGGCATTTTTGGCCCCTTAACGTGCTCAAAAACTTATGAAACTTTGAACATACATTGGAATCTGCGGCCATCTGGGACAGGCAGAAGGTCATGTGGGGGGGGGTCACCAGAGTGGGTCCGTGTTACACCCTTTAATAAGGCCATTTTCAACAAGCTCTGTAGCACACACCGCTTCACCTACAGTCATCAAAATTCATATACATATGGATCTCATCAGTCTAAACCACTAACAGTCAGTGCTCTGCCCAACAGGAAATTGGCTTTGTGGAATGTTTGACAAATGCATGCTCTGAGATGTGATTTTTCATTCGATCCCTACCAAACGAAAACGAAACATGTATGGTGGAAAAGGGAAACAGGAAGTGTGTTATAACTTCAGCAGACATTGTCTGATTTTGATCAAACTTCAGCTGTTTCTTCAATGTATGAGGCCGATCACATACACTAAAAAATCCTGGGTTATTTTTTTAACCCAAATGCTGGGTTGAGCCTTTTGGGTCTTTTTTTTGGGGTTATTTTTTCAGTGTTTGGGTAGTTTTTGTGTTACCCAGCTCCTGGGTCAAATGTAACAACCCAATGTTCCGTGTTACACCCTTTAATAAGGCCATTTTCAACAAGCTCTGTAGCACACACCGCTTCACCTACAGTCATCAAAATTCATATACATATGGATCTCATCAGTCTAAACCACTAACAGTCAGTGCTCTGCCCAACAGGAAATTAGCTTTGTGGAATGTTTGACAAATGCATGCTCTGAGATGTGATTTTTCATTCGACCCTACCAAACGAAAAAGAAACATGTATGGTGGAAAAGGGAAACAGGAAGTGTGTTATAACTTCAGCAGACATTGTCTGATTTTGATCAAACTTCAGCTGTTTCTTCAATGTATGAGGCCGATCACATACACTAAAAAATCCTGGGTTATTTTTTTAACCCAAATGCTGGGTTGAGCCTTTTGGGTCTTTTTTTTGGGGTTATTTTTTCAGTGTTTGGGTAGTTTTTGTGTTACCCAGCTCCTGGGTCAAATGTAACAACCCAATGTTTGGGTAGTTTTAGTGATACTCAGATCCAGGGTCAGACGTAACCCAGCGGTTGAGTTATTTATCTCTGGGATTTTGAGTCTTCACTTCACGAGAGAGCAGTTCTAAGCGCCATCGAATTGATGCATTCTTCGGTAAAATACAGGTTTGTGTACATATTTTATCTATAAAATCGTTACTGTGCTGTATATAGTTAAATTTTAGCAACATACATGTGCGTGGTGTGAATCACATTTAATGAGTGCATGATGGAAAAGCCTGATGCTTTGCTTTTTTAAATTCCTTGTTTTATTGTTGTGATTATTGTTTTTATTTTATTTTATGTAAATCACTTTGAATTACCATTGTGTATGAAATGTGCTATACAAATAAACTTGCCTTGCCTGGCCTTGCATAAAATAAATGATTTTGTTCATAAAGATACAGAATATAATACTTTGTTTGGATGTTAAAACATGTCCTCAGAGCTGTTTATTGTTTGTTTATTGGCAGGTTATGGACTCACAGCATGTTTCGGCTAGAGTGAAACGCTGGGCGGCGGTCCATTAGCATTTCCCCACCGAACACGACTCCAGCTCGGGCACGAGAACCAGCGCCGTTACGGTGGAAACAGAATAACAGAGACTGGTCGATTACATGTGTATTACTTCTGTTTAATGTAGATTTTTTTTTGTTCTAATGTTTGTTAAACGAGTTTAATAGGCTATACATATTGCCTAGATTTAAAAACGATATAATCAATGCTGTAAATGATAAATAAAGGAAAATAAAGGAAGTTATCATGCAAACCAGTGGTTGTGTGGAGTATTTTAGAAAAGGGTATATTATTTAAGTTCATCTGTAAACCTTACTTAATGTATGAAGTAAAAAATAAGCTAGTAATATAGTAAAAATGAATAAACCCATTAGCTGTGTTAAATCAACCCATTATGCTGGGTTAAATAAACAACCCAATTTGCTGGGTAAATTTAACCCAAGATGGGTTCTGTCCTATATTTACCCAGCCCTTGGGTTAATAACAACCCAAATTGGGTTGTTTTTAACCCAGTGTTTTTTAGCGTGTAGATGTGACTATTATTACGTCAAAGTTATAGTGCCACCAACTGGCAGCAGGAAGTTTTTCGTTTTCAATTTTTTTTTATTTTTACCTGATTTGCTTCAAACTTCATCAAAATAATGTCATGACCCGGCAGATGTGAAACTGTCATGGGATTCTTGACAAGATGGGTTCTGTCCTATATTTACCCAGCCCTTGGGTTAATAACAACCCAAATTGGGTTGTTTTTAACCCAGTGTTTTTTAGCGTGTAGATGTGACTATTATTACGTCAAAGTTATAGTGCCACCAACCGTTTTCAAAATTTTTTTATTTTTACCTGATTTGCTTCAAACTTCATCAAAATAATGTCATGACCCGGCAGATGTGAAACTGTCATGGGATTCTTGCTATCTTAAATACTGTTGCCATGGCAATGCTTCAAACTTTAAAATTCTTCTTTATACTCCACCAAATTCTGTCATACGATTTACAACAAACTTTGGCAAGATGATGCTAAAACATGGAGGAACCTAAACTGCAAAAAGAGTTTTTGAATATTTCGAACTGTATTGCTATGGTGATTTATTAAAGAAATGGCAAAAAAATTAACAGGACTTGTCTTTTAGTCCATCTTTAAAGTGCATTGTTCAAACTCCTCAAAACTTTTTAAATATGAAGAATAAGTAATTCTGAGAAAACATGCTTAGTTTCTTAAATTGCTGAAGCTATGGGGCCTAACAGCAAATTATAAACGATCAGACATTTCAGCTGACAGATGAAGGCTGTAATACAAAGGTTGTACAAAATGTTTTATATCCTATTAATTTTGAAAACATATTTGTCAAGTTGCCAAACACAATTAAATATGTTGCTGTCCATTGAAAATTAAGAGACAATTTTATACATCAAGTTTAGGATATTTTGTAAAATGTTTCTATAAAGACACCCTATTATGTTTATGTGCTAGCAACTAGACTGTAACCATATAATTAATTCATAAGGACAGCACAGTCTCATACAACCTCACTCCAGCTCAAAAGCACCCACAGCCCAAAACTTTGATTTATTTACTTTTTCTAATATGTTGTCTTTTCTAACATGTTGACAGTTGTGCTATTAGATGGAAAGGAATAAATAAAAATGTAATACCATTGATTAACTACTAAATGGCTGTATAGCCCTATTTATAAATATTTTAAAAGGTTGTGGAATTTCTGTTTTTTAAGAACTGTGTTTCCAGACAATTATATGCAGTTATACATGTTGCATTTGGATATATATTTGTTTGTTCATTTATTTTTGAAGTTTAGATTTCTTGTTTGGAATGTTAAAAGCTTCATAAGATCTGTATCTTTCTTGCTATCTGATTTCATCCTTTTAGTTTAGTCTTTGGGCTCAACTCACTAGCAAGTCTCAAATGTAACCTTTGATCCCTCCCTGTCCCCATGTGTGTGTGTGTGTGCACGTGTGTGTGTCTGTTTCACACTCTTGGTATTCTAGAGTAACCCTTTCATTGAAAAGGGGGTTTCACCGAAAGTGGGTTAAATACATAAATAAATAATTATATATGTCATGAAAGTAGGCAAATAAATAATATAAATTGGTGGGCAAATGGAAAATGTTTAAGGAAATGCTAAACTCATCCTAACTATTTTCCTTTGATCACTCATTTATTTCTGAATGTAGTTCCACTTTTTTCCTCTGCGCAACATGCTAATGAGAGGGTGTCAATTATGCAAGAGTAGGCGGATCGTGTGTGACTCGCTTGAGCGTTTGCCGGCGCATGCGTATTAACTTCATCAGTCAAGGTGACTGATTATTATCTTACACTTTTTCATAGGGTTAATTTTGTAGTTATAATCATGAGAGAGCTAAATCATAAAATATTTTAAGTGGCCAATGTAAAATATTAATGCTTACATAGCTCTTATTTGCAATACTGAACCGTTATTTGCTTAATAGACCGTTTTTTCCCATTAGTTATCAGAACAGAAAATACAGGTGACAAAAGTATGTCTGTTCCTCGATTAAACCACTTCATACCAGTCATCTCACAATAACCATGGGATACTGATATTACAGTTGTCCATAGCTGGAGACTCAATCGGGTTACAAAAAATGACGTCAGGAAACAACACTGGCCATTTCTTTGGGTTGTTTGTAAAGTCACAGATACTGTACGGACAATACAGCTCAGTTTTTTATGTACCTTGCTCTGTTAAACGGAAAGTGAATTTACGTAGGTCATACTGGATTAACACCATGCATTTCCTGTCAGCGGGAAAGCCGCACCCCCAGCTATGACATGACCCCGACCAAGTCCATGGTTGACACCCTCTCATTAGCATGTTGTGCAGAGGAAAAATAAATGTGGAACTACGTTCAGAAATAAATGAGTGATCAAAGGAAAATAAATAGGATGAGTTTAGCATTTCCTTAAACATTTTCCATTTGTCCACTAATTTATTTTATTTATTTGCCTACTTTAAATCACATGTTTAATTATTTCTATATGTATTCAAACAAGAATTTGTGTATTTATACAGACATTTATTTATTTGCATATTTATTTATTGATTGATTTTTGCAGGTTTCGTCCTCCATAGTCTTGAGGTCACGGTGATAAATGTCCTGACAGCAGTTCTTTGGTTTTGTCCTCAGGCAGGACAGCCACTAACTGCTCTTTGAACAATGGGGATTGTGATCATGAATGTCACGATAGTGAGGATGGTCTTTTTCACACATGCAGTTGTATTAAAGGATACCAACTACAAGACAACTCTAGAAAATGTATTGCCAAAAGTAAGTTACCTCAACAAAATGCAAATATAAACAATATAGTTTGTGCTTATTGCAAATACACTGATGATTTTTTTTACACTGGTGATTTTGTATCCACAGTGCACAAATTAATGCTTAGATATTTGCATGTGTATTCGAGACTGTATATCTGCATTTGTGGACATTTATAAGACTGTCTTTGTGCAACATTTATTCACAAATGTGGGGTGATTAACATAGTCGTATAATTATATCTTCATTAAAAACTATATGAAAATATAAAAAAATATCTTCATATAATTTCTACCATTTGGAAGATAAATCTGTGATTTATGTGCATTTTTGTCATTTACAGATGAGGCTTCATGTGGCCAGATTCGGATTGCAAAGTCATCTTATATTAATAAGCCTTTAGTAGGTTTACAGCCGTGGGTAATAGGAGGTACAGTTGGCAAAAAGGGAGAGAGTCCCTGGCAGGTACTTTTGATTGATTTGTAATATCTGTGTAATCATATTTAATAATGCCAAATGTTTTATCAGAGCGAATCCTGACAATTATCATATGTTATACCAAATATTCAGTCAAATTATTTTGTGTATTCTGTAGGCTCTTATACTCAATCATTTGGGCAGGTTTCATTGTGGTGGAGTTCTGATTGATGAAAACTGGGTTCTCACTGCTGCTCACTGCCTAGAGAAAAGTACAAGGTTCACTGTCAGGCTGGGTATGTAAGACAATTTGATAAAAATTTAAGTATTCCTTCACAGTGTAAGGCTTTTTATCCTCCCTTATATTTGAGATTTTAGAAGATGCATTACTAAAGCAATTTGCCACAAACAAAGTGCTAGAACACAGCTTAGAGTGTTGTTTACTAAGCTTAGGCCTCAAGTGAAAAGAAATACCAAAAGACAATCTAGATACAGTGTTATGTTCCCTTAAAAAGCGTATTAATTCCACTCATGGTGCCCAAACTATTTGACAAATAGCAGTGAAAGAATCCTGAGAAATTACACTTTGTTTCTGTGACAGTCCTTGTCTCTGTAAAAAAACAACAACAAACGAGTAAGGAAGCAGCCTTCCTTTTTTAACCCATCATAAAACATAGCCATCCATAAACACTCTCTGGCTTTGAATTCTAATTGTATGACCATCTCTCCAGGTGACTACGACCGATTTAGGATTGAAGGATCTGAGATGACCCTTCCTGTAAAACAATCTATCGCCCACCCACAATACAACCCTTTAACTGTGGACAATGATATAGCTCTGTTGCACTTGGCTACACCAGCCACATTTTCCACATACATACTCCCAGCATGCCTCCCTAGCCAGAACCTGGCCGAACGAATGTTGCATCGTAACGGTACTGTCACAGTCGTCACTGGCTGGGGGAAGGACAACGAGACCTCTCATCGCTACAGTTCAACTCTCAACTTCATTGAAATTCCAATTATAGACAACAAAGAGTGTTCCAGGCATATGATGAACAACCTTACTCAGAACATGCTTTGTGGGGGAGTGCTGGGGCAAATAAAAGATGCTTGTGAGGGGGACAGTGGGGGTCCAATGATGACACGGTTTCATGATACATGGTTCCTCGTAGGTCTGGTGTCCTGGGGAGAAGGCTGCGGGCAAAAAGACAAACTTGGCATCTACACCAAAGTGTCCAGCTATTTGGACTGGATAGATAGCGTTCGTCAGGGGTGGGATAAAGTTTAGACCCCTACCTGTCTACCCTGTTTTGCCTATTACAGAAAATATAAATCAGTGTGCTCCCTATAGCTCTTTGGTGTATAGAAATTGACATTTAATAAACACATTAATTAAAACTGCTCTTATTTTCCTGTTATCTGCATGTTTGGGAAAGTAATGCTGTCAGTAATTAAAGTAGACAAAAGTTACACATTATGTATTAATGAGGCTATAAAATGAACACAAACTTTCATAGTCCCATTATTTGATTCCTCTATTGGGTAACACAAAAGAATAATAAATACTGTAAGACAGGACTTAACATATAATGTTATTTAAGACATGCTAAAATACAGTTCTTGTTAGATTTGTTAAACGGTTTAAGAAATTTTGGGATGACCTGTATGAATTTATATTAGTTTTTAACCTGACAGCGGCGAAATACAGCAAAGCATACAACTGCATCAGAAAACATGCACTGGGGACATTCCTGAGAATGGACAATTACAGGTCAAACAATTCATATTCAAAACAATATTATACTGAGTAAAGGAATACTTTATAGAAAAAGGAAATAGAGAGATACAAACAACATTTTAAATGGACTCTTTTATACAAAAGCTTACAATTACTTTGATGAATACCCTCTCTATGGAAGGGTAAAGTTGAAGAACTGCTTTCATGTTTTGTTTTTTTGTGTGCTGCATTTATATAAAATATTTAAGTATTTATCTTTTTACTTTTTATGTAGCCTAAATTAAATAAAATCCTGCTGAGATAATTATTTAGGAGGGTAATGTATAATTGTGATGCTTCTAGCAATCTGGAGGTTTTCTAGGTTTGTTAAAGGGATGCCTCTGAAAAAAAGATTTAAAAAAAAAAGTTTAGCAGAAAAATTAGGAGCCCTAATCCTGCTTTAATAACCTAAAATCGGTCAAAATGTAGGGTGGTACATATGATGATTATATTTCTACATATAGGCCTATCATGATTATATTTCTTATATAACCTATAATTTGTAAACACATATATAAGCCAAATGGTAAATACAAATAATATTTATATAATTTATATAAATGGCAAATATAAATAATATTTAGATCGACAAACTGTACCGTATAAGATTTAATTCTAACTGAAAGTAATCTATAGGCTATCCGCTGTCGTTTTCAAAGAACAGCGCAAAACTATCCCTTTGTCCAAATACCCACACTTGCGGTCTTGGCCACTTGAGAGCGCGTGCGCGCGACAGGAAGTAAGTGCGCAAGACTGTCCCAGGTCTTAAAAATACCAAAGCGCAGTGCGCTTTATGCCGAGTTCACACTGCACGATTTTCAAAGACGTCGCATCACTGTTGGTTTCACACTGAACGACTATCTGGGGTAGCATTCAGTTTTTGCTGTGTACGATTTTTTTTGGCGGGGTTCTCCTGGTACAATTCACATTCCAGGGCCTAAATATCACGTTATTGGGGTCGCTTCAACCTGCTGACATAAAAAACAACCGGCGGCAATCGCGGATTTGCTAACACTGGCAAAACATAACTCCTCCCCAAACGTCCCGCTGCCCTGTATCTTGGTCTCTCATTGGCTGTAGGTCATCACCAATGTGTTTTTCAGTAAGAACTAATTTCACACAGCGCGATTGTGAATCGCCGACAACTCCAGATATTTAGCATGCCAAATACACATCTCACTTGAACACTTGGGCCAAATACAGGAAATACGTCATATAAGTAGTCAAGTGCGGGTATTTGGACAAGGCATATGACATTCCATTCACTGACGCGGCAGCGCACATACACTTACTTGCCTAAATAAAAGCTTGCTGATTTTAAATTTGAAAATAATTTTAAAAAAAAAATATATATATATATATATATATATGATTTTTTTTTTAAAGTTTACTATAAAATAATTTTATTTTTAATACTCCCTTTTTATTTTAAAATATAGTAGTATTATCACATTTTTATAATCATTTAAGGCACATATCGTTATTATTGTTATTATAAGGTATTCGTTATTTGCAGCAAGCTTGAAGAGCGACATGACTAAAGACTTATTATAAAGCCCTGAAGTTTGAGAATGTCATATCAGGAAATGTTGGTATGAAGTTAAAGTGGAGAGAGGTTAGATCTGTGGCTGGCCGACCTCCTGATCTTCAGCTCCTGTTCATTTCACCTCAGCGGAGTCCAGAATCCTGGGTTAGGCGCAACTACTGATCGGGCACTTTTTACTTTTAAATTACAGACGAGAAATAGGAACTACAGAAGTAGTAAACAACATTAAATTCTGGCATAAAAATCTAGAATGATGTGGCTTTTCATTATCAATTAGGCTGCATTCAGTAATGATTAGAATATGAGTGAGGTATATTTTGATGTCTTGTGGGTGCCTTTATTTTGTGCATTTTATATTCATTATATATTATAGTTTTGTTTCGTTTAATTTTACCTTGCTGCCTATAATTCTGCTTTTCCTTATAAACCAATAAAATATCAGCAACAAAGAAAAATAATTAATGACTGAACATATAAAGTTTCAAATACCTATTAAAAAGAACTTTAATTTAAAAATAAATTACGCATAAAATGCATGTGTCCTGACTAGAACTGTTTCATATCAGACTTCAATTTGACAAACACTATTCATACCTGGAAGGCATCTGTCAAGGTGAGACCCTGGTGCTTCAATAAATAGGCCACACAGACAGTAGCTGAGCGACTGCGTCCATTCTTGCAGTACACAACAGTCCCTCCCCGTTCTGCCTCACTGGCTATGGCATCAGCACAGCGGTCAAAATACTTGTACAGGTCTTCTTGAGGGTCATCAAATACAGGTACACGCAAAGTGCTTACCCGCATAGAGGGAAAGGGTTGCTGCTTGGAAACATTAAAACAAAGAGTGACCTTCTCCTTCTGGATAAGTTCATTGCTACAGGCTGATTGGGCATTACTGATCAGCAGACAGTCTGTAACTGTGCTTAACTGCAGCATCTCTAACTATATGCTTGCATATATTTGACTATATGTTTGTGTATCTTGAAGGAACATCATAAGTATTGAATAATCATTATAAATCACAGGTCCACTGGGTCCCACATTCACAGTGGGAAATAGCTTAATGTTTCATTTAATATAGTCATTTCATTTAAATTCTGAAGATACTGGTGTTATTACAATACAGGTAGATGCACACAGTAGATCAGATACTAAATTATTATATATACTGCATCAGCAAGGAGAATGGTCAGATGTTTCAACCTCGTTGTAATGCCCTTACACAGACAAGTCTTGTGAGCTGTTGATTAAATAAGACAGGGGAGATCATTATTTGTTTAGAACAAATACAAACACAGGTAAAATAAAGGCAACAACACTTTTGTACAGTAACCTGAATGTAGGGTAAAGTATTGAAATTGTTCACTGGGCATGCTCCAACACCATGTTTAACAGCGCGGATATGCATAGTCTTCCACCCTCATTCAAAACACGACATAAACATTGAGCTCAGAATTAAGAAACCATTCTGACCTGCAGATTAGGCATGGGGATGATCCTCGAAGCGGATGTGTCAGAGCTGCATCATCCTGACCGCCACAACAGTCCCAATGACAGGAAAAACGTGCAGTGAACGCACATGCAGCTAATTTACCCCGCCCATTTATGACAATAATCGCCTTCCTCTCCTTCAGTAACCATAGGATTAAAAATAGCTGTTACTTGAAAACCATTGCTTGAAACCTAAACTTGACATACAGTTGACCCAATCTAGATGTTTATGTCTATGCTGACGTTTTGTCGCTGAAAAAAAAAAAGTTTGGCCTTTACAGTCCAAACAATTCAGCAGTTGAATCCGCGTTTTTTTTGTTTTTTATTGCAGTAAACAACAAGGATTACAGTACGTACAAAACAAACAGTAAAAAACAGTACGTACGAAACATACAAAATACCAATCAATAATAAACTACTTGAGGATTAATAGATAAAACATCACAGAAAAAAACTATATAATATAAAAATTCTTAAGAAAAGGACAGAAGAAAAAAAAGGCACACAAATAGAAATACAAATATATTAGGGAAAAATCTTAAACATGGCACAAATTCTAGATGTTTTTATAGCTTTCTTGTTAACAGACGTTGAAATTGTATTTAAATACAACTTCAGTTCTTGTCTGAAGATGTTAAAGTGGGGTTTACATTTAGTATATTTACATTTATGGACATAAAACTTTCCAATAAATAACAGGAGGTTTATACAAAAACTTGCATTAAATAGATTCTTATCTTTAGCATAAAACCCCAAAAGAATGTGTTTATAACACAAAGAGAAATCATAAATATTTTGGACAATCAGAGCATTAACATTATTCCAGAAAGACTGAACAAAGGGACTCTCCCAAAACAAATGAGCTACAATTTCAGAAGAAAATTCACAGAACGAACAAAATGTATCAGTCGCTTAATTTATCCGCAGTTGCAACACAATTTGTTGGCAAAAGTCGAATCATAGCCCCACCTAATGGACAGTTGTGTATTCCAAATTTAAAGAAATAGTTCGGTGTCATTGTATGTAAAATACACTTTCTCAGTTTTCATTTTATGTTAACTGAAGAAAGGACGTCATATGTTTAGAATGAGGTGAGAGTAAGTAGACAAGTGTTAGCAGAAATTCTGGGTTAACTAACCCAAATAATCAAAAATATATCTAAATAAGCAATATTAAATAGTATTAATTATATAACTACTTATAAATAATGCGTAGTATGTAAGAACATTTGTTCTCCACTGCATTTGACAGACAGGAAAATAACCCACAGGTAAATGACCAAACTAACCCAGCTCTCTGTCCCTAGCTCTATCGGTCAATGGATCACCAGCTTTCTGACAGATAGGCAACAGCTAGTGGGAATTGGTAAATTCACATCCAACAACCGCACCATCAGCACTGGCACCCCTCAGGGTTGCGTCCTCTCCCCACTGCTCTTCTCCCTCTACCCCAACGACTGCACCTCTAAAGACCCCTCTGTCAAGCTTCTGAAGTATGCAGATGACACTACAGTCATCGGTCTCATCAAGGATGGAGACGAGTCTGCTTACAGACAGGAGGTTAAAGAGCTGGCTGTCTGGTGCAGTCTTAACAACTTGGAGCTGAACACCCTCAACTGTGGAGATGATCGTGGACTTCAGGAGGAACCTGAAGTGGGACACTCACATTGACTCCACTGTTAAAAAGGCCCAGCAGAGGTTGTACTTCCTTCGCCAGCTGAGGAAATTCAACCTGTCACAGGAGCTGCTGAAACAGTTCTACTCAGCCGTCATCGAGTCTGTTCTGTGCACTTCAATAACTGTCTGGTTTGGTTCAGCTACAAAATCAGACATCAGAAGACTACAGAGAACAGTTCGGACTGCTGAAAGGATTATTGGTGCCCCCCTGCCTACCCTCCAAGAACTGTATACATCCAGAGTGAGGAAAAGGGCTCAGAAAATCACTCTGGATCCATCACATCCAAGCCATCTCCTTTTTGAACTTTTGCCATCTGGTCGGCGTTACAGAGCACCGAATACCAGGACAGCCAGGCACAAGAACAGTTTCTTTCCCCAGGCAATCTACCTCATGAACAGTTAATGTTCTCCCATTGTGCAATTAAAGTACAGTATGTGCAATAACCTTTGTAGTGAGGACGTTCTTGGCAGTGGCAAAGTAGGCGGCAAAAACCAGCAAAAACTCTGAAGTCTCATGAGGTTGCTTTGTCATTTCAGGCATGCATCAAGCATTGGAACAGAATTCATCCAACATGTTTCCAAACAAACAAAAAATACAAATAAAACAAAAACCAAAAGAAAACTTACACAGGCGATTGGTCCTTCACATAGAGCGCATTGGCCACTAATCCAACTAACATTCAGTTTTGTCCACTACTACTACTACTACTACTACTACTACTACTACTACTACTACTACTACTACTACTACTACTACTACTACTACTACTACTACTACTACTACTTCTTCTTCTTCTTCTTCTTCTTCTTCTTCTTCTTCTTCTTCTTCTTCTTCTTCTTCTTCTTCTTCTTCTTCTTCTTCTTCTTCTTCTTCTTCTTCTTCTTCTTCTTCTTCTTCTTCTTCTTCTTCTTCTTCTTCTTCTTCTTCTTCTTCTTCTTCTTCTTCTTCTTCTTCTTCTTCTTCTTCTTCTTCTTCTTCTTGCGGCAGCTTAGACGCTTCAAAGGCGTATTGCTGCCCAACCCAGTTCATCCTCCCCTTTCTTTACCAAACAATTAGACTTTTATAAGAGAGGCTCCTCCCCTCAAATTCAAACAGTCCAATGATAATTCTATTTCAATTATGATCTAATTAGCCCAAACTTCACTTGAAAAATGTCCATGATCTTCAACATCATCATACAAACATTGACATTAGCATCTTCTTTAATAAACACTATTTTCCATCATGGAACCCAATGTGCATTTTAAAAGACATGCATCCCAAATAACATTCAAATAACATTCTCCACACTCTCAGTGAGTAAGCTCCTCCCCGCCAATGGATGGAATGTATGTGGCTTCCTGTTTGCGGGCCGGCCCCTCCCACTAGGTAGCTCCAAAGGGAAAGGTAAGACAAAGAGAATCATCATTATCCAACAAACATTATTTGGCTAATTTCCATGTACCTTTTCCTATTTACAAAGACCAAGACCCCACACCAATAAACATCAATCACACTGGAATGTGCACCTTCCATGTGACTGAAACAAGTGAAGAAAAAACAATAAATAAAGTTTTCTTAAACAAGACATTGTGGTATGGTTTCTTTAGCTTACATGTTACATACCCTCACGATGTCACAACCTTATACTTATTTATCACCATAAACCCTAGTACATCCCTACAACTTATTTTATTTTATTCTATTCCTATTCCATCTATAGCACACCTGTACATACAATTTATTCTTTCTTTTTATGTGCGGTTTATATTTATGCATGTGTTTTTTATTCACATCTCACTTTTATTATCTGTGTGTTGTTGTTGTCTCCGTGTACTGGAAGCTTGTGACACTATAACAAATTCCTTGTATGTGCAAACATACTTGGCAATAAAGCTCTTTCTGATTCTGATAAAACATGCAGTTAGTGACGCAGTTCTCCCGCCGATGCGTCTGACGTCATGACGTCGTTTCGGAGTTCCAAGCAACGAGAAGAGCGGAAGCCTCGAGATGGAGGCAGGGGGTTAATTAAACGCGAAAAATAGCGAATTAACGCGCACTCTGGAGATAGTTGACATTTCATTTTCAGAAAGACATTACAATCGTCTCCACAAGGAAGAGTCGTGTGTTAAATTTAGATTAATATACTCAGTCAGCACTGGATATTTTGGGTGAGTTTCTCGAGTATTGACCGGGCGCCATTTAAACACGCTGTGCGGGAGACAGGAAAGAAATACCCACTCTTACAGCCAGCACACAGCTATCTGCTTCAGCGAACAGATTCTGCACTCAAATAAACACACTTATTTTAAGGAGATTATGTTCTTATTCTGGAAGACTGAAAATGTGTCCTGTTTGTGAGGGCCTGTGGTAGCATCAGGTATTTATTGTGTTAGCTGGCTAAAGGCTAACAGACCTCGAACTGAAGAGAGACATTTGTCGACCTCGAACAAGAAACTACAGGTATAAATTATGCATTAGTCGCCAATTCAAGTTTTGTTTTAGCGTCTAAATTTAAGAGACAAATGTATTTAATAATTGACTCGTGTGTTTCAGTTTTAGTAGGTTTGAAATTGAGCTCTCCGTTATTACGTGAGTGCGGTGTGTAAGACGCCACCTAAAAAAATTAATTTAAACCATTCCCATAAATGTTTTTCAGGCATTCACAACCCCCCCTCAATGTTACCCAAATAACGTTTTTATGTCGAACATTTCAAGTCGAGTCGTATTGTATTTGCGAAAGTGCACAACTGCACAGGATGTGCGATGTTTTCCATTAACAGCTCTTAAATTCAGTCCTTCTTCAGAAATGCAGCAGCATCGACTTAACTCTTAAAATAGTTTAAATGAAACCGTAAATACTGCATCTATGACGAATACATGTTTAGTCATACTGATAATAAAATATGTTCTCACTTTTCATCTTAAGTACAAGTTTAAAGTACAAGTTTTTTTTAATTTTTTTATTAACCTTAGTGCCAATGGAGGGGCTGATTACTTGTGTACAGAAGAACTGGGTACTGTTTGAATTTGCATTGTTTTTTGTTTAGTTTTTCCCCCTTTTCTCTCCCTCCTCACAAATTAATAATTTGCATAAGTGTTAAGGGGTTAGAGTACACTAGGACAGTGCTTCCCAATTGGTTTTGGTTCTGGTCCCAAATTTTACATTGAACCTGACAACATTGTTACACCAATAAATGTAGGCTAAATTTAAGGAGCAAATCAGGTAATAATGCCTCTTAAGCTATTGACTACATTATCACGTTTTACAATGCAAGTAACAAAGTTGGTTATTATATTTTAAGACAAAATTTCTCTAAAGTATACACCTCTCATTTTTGTTTACTTGCGACCCAACAGTTGAGAATCACTGCTCCAGAATTATTATTTTTTTCTTCTTCCTGAAGGGACAACAGCTATTCGGTCTATGGTGCAATTTTGTTGCTCATGCATACCCTCAAATACATGTGTGTGTGTGTATGTGTATGTGTATATATATATATATATATGTGTGTGTGTGTGTGTGTAAACACACTTGAGTACATGAATGCATTTTCCTAGGCATTAGCAGCATCATTCACTCTTATAACACAGACTAGTTTGAACGGTTTAGTACACATACCTTAGTGTATTTGACCCAAGTAAAGTCTAATGGTGTACAAGTAGGATCCATGAGTTGTATTTGTATCGAGAGATGTAATCCATCACTGAGATCTTACTTTATGAGTGAGCTAACAAGAAACTGACACAATGTTTTTTTTTGTTTGTTTTTTTAGGGAAAAAAAATGTTACAGAGTGCAATGTATATCTGCTTTTTAGGAGTTAAATTTCAATAATAATTGATCGCTAACATTTGTATACTAATTATTACATACTATGTATTTATTACATACTAATTACAACTTAAACACATTTACTTAAAATCACAGGGAATTATACCTGGTTCGATAACTAAATATAACTAGTGATTTTGAATTTAGTTATTTGCTTTTGCAATGAAATGTCCTATACATGGTGTTGAGCCTGTTAGGTGCACTTGGTACCATAAAAACAATTAATTGAATCAGTCACTGATGTAATTCCATTTTTATGTGCCCATGTTTTTTTTTGGGGGGGGAGCAGTGGAGCTGGCACTCCACCATTCAGACCATTTGACCATTTTGATCATAATGGTTTTAATTGGAAGGATGTCTTAGTGAATGCATATTTTTAATATTTGAAAGAATGTCAACTGTTTTTTTTTTTTTTTTTGAAAATTAAGTTATACTAGGTAAATTTATTTAGCTGTCAATGCTTTAAACTACACATGCCTAAATTAGAACCAAAGCTGTTTTAAATGCTTCTCTATTTCATTAATTTTGAAGGGTTACTGTGGAAAGCATGATGCTTTTAAAGGTATTTCACGCTGTGGTTCCAGATGCTCAACATCAATAAATATTTATGTAATTTCTCTGACATGTAAAATTATCCTGTCCATTAATCTGGAAAAAGCTTTTAAATTCAGCTTTGGTTTGCTTTGATATGGCTTGCACCATGCCTCAGCTGGCATTTGGAGCACCTTTTTATGGAAACCAATGTATAATTGTGATAAAGAATTTCTTTATAATGATTACAAAGGATTTTACCCTTTGTGGTCTGTCATCCATTTTCAATTGATTACTCCGTTTATTCCTCCTAAACACACTTTTCACATCCCGAAGAACTGTTTTGATTTATTACAATGTCTTATTAATTTGATGCTTAAGTTATGCTCAGGTTCACTTATGTAATGTAGCCAGTTTCTTGCACAGTAGAGTTAGAGATGTTTCTTATTTACCAATTGATGGCCTACTCTTTTTTTTAATTTTTTTTTATTAATTTGTTGCTGCAATTTAGTTTTGGATTCTGGGAACAAACTTATTAACCATAAAAAAGTTAGTTTAAATGTACCAATATTTCAAATCGCTTAGAGTGACGTTTTAATACTCCCAAGTTGTTTGAAATATTGGCACATTTAACCCATAAATATCCATTGCTGATACACTAATTTGTTAATGTCTTTTATGTTTCTGTGTCTTCTGTCTCTTTTTCTTGACCTCTGCAATTGGTTGTTTTGTGTTCATTTAAAGTGAGCCAATGTAATAAACCCTAAACTCATGGTAAATTTCTTTCTCCTCTTATCCTCAGCTGTTACAAAACCGTCACTATGGCAACAGATATTGGCTCACCTCCCCGGTTCTTCCATATGCCTCGGTTCCAGCACCAGGCACCTCGTCAGCTGTTTTACAAGAGGCCGGACTTTGCCCAGCAGCAGGCTATGCAGCAGCTCACTTTCGATGGCAAGCGCATGAGGAAAGCTGTGAACCGCAAGACCATTGATTACAATCCATCTGTCATCAGATATCTTGAGGTATAAGCCTTACAAAATGTAACGGAGTGTGGCAGTGTAACATCTGGCAAATATAACATCTGGCAAATTACTCCATTTCAGAATCGATTGTGGCAACGAGATCATCGAGATTTCCGTGCTATTCAACCAGATGCAGGCTGCTACAATGATGTATGTTTTACTACTACTTTGCTTAGTTATTATGTTTATTCTTCAAGTTCATATATTTCTCATACTTTTTTTGCAGCTTGTTCCTCCAGTTGGTATGCTTAATAACCCTATGAATGCTGTTACAACAAAGTTTGTCAGAACCTCCACCAACAAAGTCAAATGCCCTGTGTTTGTTGTGCGGGTAAGTGTTAAGCTTTTGATTTGATGCTTTGTGTGAAGTGCGTCATTTCGCTATATAACCCATATATAGCCTACTCCTTTGGTTTTTCTAAACCTTTCATTACCCTTTTCTTGCCTTCTTATAGTGGACTCCTGAAGGCAGGCGACTTGTAACGGGTGCCTCCAGTGGGGAGTTTACTTTATGGAATGGGCTCACATTTAACTTCGAGACAATTCTTCAGGTAACCAGAGACCATATTTTAGATTTGTGGCACACCGCCCTTGCATAACAACTTCAGAATCTTGCTAAAAGGTCCTTATCTAAGTATCCCTTTTTCTTTTTCTCTCATAGGCTCATGATAGCCCTGTCAGGGCAATGACCTGGTCTCACAATGACATGTGGATGTTGACTGCCGACCATGGAGGTTACGTGAAGTACTGGCAGTCCAACATGAATAACGTCAAGATGTTCCAGGCTCACAAGGAGGCGATTAGAGAGGCCAGGTCTATACACAATCTACCATTTTCTGTAGTTAACCCAAGCCTGTTACTGCCCCTGCAGGGGCAGTGCTCTGCCTGTAGGGGGCTCTCCTCAGTGCTGTCAGTTCTGATATGTTCTTCCCTGTGCTGCTCAATGTTTATGTCCTTTATTATTGACACGTGTGTGTTGTTGTTGCAACACTGCATTTATTTGTCACCTGTGGCTTTTGAGTTATGTATTCTCATCTTTTATATACATAACTTCTATGTACAGAAAAGGTGTATTTTTCACACTTTTAAATAAAGTATTCCCAATTATTTATATTCTAAGGTGATGACACAGTCTAGAATAAAAAAAGGGTGGAAAACAACCGTTAAAAAGACCCTCGGACTAAAGTGTTTGTTGGAAGGGTTTCTTGGAGCCTCCATAGTGGAGGAGATTCTTGCACTGGTCTATTTAAAGGAAACGCACACAACTCTTAAGTTTCAGTTCACAATGGTTTACCAGTGAGACAGGAGCTGTGCTGCCGCTACTGGCCATCAGAGTCTTTGTCACGCTTTCAGTCAGTCCCTAATAAAAATTCTGCCTCTAAATAAAGATTTATAAGAATAAATAACTCCGATATTTACTTTTATACAACTCTGCGGGTATAAATGCACATGGAAACATTTTCATCCACATTAAAATCCAGGTTTATAATTCATTGCCACTCCCTTTTATTTTGTTAACTCTGACACACACAATACAGAGTATGTAATGTCCTTTCTAATGCAATAAAATGCAATTTCTTCTGCAATATTTTTAAAAACAAAAAAGAAAGCCACAAATGTAAAGCCTGAGGTTATTAGATCATCAAAATGGCTCATGGGTTGAAGAGAGGCTTTCGCTCACATCAGTGGTTTATTTCTGCTTTTTCCTATTTAAAAAGATTGAGTGCATAGTAAGAACATCTGAGCACTGGGTAATGTCTGTACTTTATGGTGTTAGGTGGATTGATACATCTGCCTTATTTGTGTGTAGAAATAGCTAAATAATGGTGTGTGTTAAGAGGTCAAAAGAGTAAGTTGGTGAACTGAGGCAGGCTCAGTTTTGCCAAATGCTTGAACCAGCTTGTGTGCCCTCTGGAAGGAAGAGCAGTCTGTAGGGATGCTTGTATTTGAAACACACATGATTACACTTATTAATTGAACTAAAATAATTACTTTTCATGTGCTCATTCTATTTTCTGATGTTGTACAGCAAGGATCAGAATACAGAGATATGTGCAGTCAGTGTTAAATATGTCTTTAATTTTAGCTTGTGGTATTAGAGATGGATTTAAGCAAGTTACGATAGGATTGTTCTGTAGAGTGAGTTGTCTGCTAAGGAAATGGATGGTTCCTTGTCAGATCCACTCAAAGGGCCCCCGCAGAGTGTAAGGTGTCCACCCCACAGAGAACTGCTATGTTATCCTTCATTGTTGATTCTCTCCCTGCTGTGTCTTCAGTTTCTCTCCTACGGATAATAAATTTGCCACTTGCTCTGATGATGGAACTGTACGCATCTGGGACTTTCTCCGCTGTCATGAGGAAAGAATTCTGAGAGGTATGTTATATAAGATGTGGAGATACTTACAAACGCTTTCCTTTAAACATAAAATGGCACTGTCATCTGGGTTCACAAACAGAGTCTCCACATTACCTTTTACACACATCTGCCAACTTTTGTGTTCTTTTGCTTTTTTTGGTCATTTACATGGGTCTGCAATTTGTTTTAATATTTATTTGACTTTGTGTTTGAGATTTTAACTAATATTTGACTGATCAAGCACTGAGACTGGTTAAATTCTTTTATAATATCTAATAATAATGAAGACAGTTCCCTGTATGTTGACAGTGTTTTGTACCTTTTTTTAAGGAATGCATGTTCTTTCTGTTGAATTTTCAAATATATATTTTAAAAAAATTAAATATTTCTGCACACTATTTGGTGGTTGTGCCTAATAACCCTGTTTTGTGTATTATAGTATTATATTTACTAAACATGCCTGAGTTAATATTGTAGGGCACTATTGCTGTAGTACTACAACCAAGCAATCTGGGGAAAAAAATTTGCAGTAGAAAAGGTTGGATATCTTTTCTCAAATAAAATAATTTGTTCTTCAGTCTTCCTTTCAAACAGCTTATCAAATCTAGTGGTGAACAGCTGTCTAAAATTGTTACTACCCACTTCTGTTGACTTTTAGTTTAAAAAGTTCCTTTTGCCATAATTTAAAATATTTGCAATTTATTGCAATGCAATGAAGATGAGGTATTGGTCTTTTTCAGTATCAACAACATGTATAAATGTATAACGTATAACCTGAACTGTACCATTAAAAAAAATCATATATTGAAACAATCAATAATAAAACTGTTTAAAAAATACAATACCTCAAAACCTTTTTATCGTTTTTCTATTCAGTTCAATAACAGCACCAGTCATATGTTATGTCAGATTTAATGTTTGAGTTTGTGTGTGTGTGCAAGAGAGAGTAAGTAATGCAAAGAGTTTATGTGAGTGACTGTATATTGAAGCTTTCTGGTAAAATAAAGATAAAAAAAAACTACATTTCAAGCTCAATAAAGGAAGGCACAATATTGTTGTTTTGACAGTTAAAAGTGTTCAGATTTAGGACTATAATCAAAGAAACACAACATTATGTGAAAAGCATAGGTTTGACACATTGCAAGACCTTTAACGTTAAATTAATTGTTTCTCCACTTGATAGTGTCCGAATAGTACATGTCATTGAGCTATGGCACTGTCCCATTTGCAGTGATCTGGACTTGTATCAACAATATAATTTTTCCCCCGCTCTAAATAACTTTAATTAACCGCAGACTTTACTCCTTTTCCTCATGTTTGTGCAAATGCACAAGTGTTCATTTATCTCAATCAAATAAAAACAGCTCTTAAGAATTCATGCAGCTTTACCCGGACATTAAGAATAAGTCTCATGCTCACTTGTTTTTGAGACATCAATTGCACAACATGCCCTTTAAAATAATGCTGCTTTATTCGCTAGTCAAAATGTGCCACTTCTCAAGAAGGTTTTTTTTTTAAAATAATTTTCCTGAATCAGTGGCATGTGACTCAATACGAAATGGAGTTTAATCCAATAAAATTTGTTTTGTTCTTACTGTTACTTGGCTTGTCTTTTCTCATTATAGAATTGTAATCAAATATATCATACCTATGATCTATATGTAATGCTACATTTATGATCAATATTTTAAAAAAGTTACTCTAGCAATGTTGCTCTGAAATGGGAAAGAAAAATGTGTGCAAGTACATAGTTTCTTTTTTATTTTGACACACTCATTCAAATGTACATGTTTCCAGGTCACGGAGCAGATGTGAAGTGTGTCGATTGGCATCCCACGAAGGGCTTGGTGGTATCCGGCAGCAAAGACAGCCAGCAACCTATCAAATTTTGGGACCCAAAGACTGGACAAAGTTTGGCAACACTGTAAGTTAGCAGATGCCTGTAAAACACAAACATCATCTTTGTTGTCCATGCCCAAATGTGTTGTTAACAGATGAGGTAAGCCATTTGACAACAAAAATGTTGTTGCATTGCTAATCTTGGTTTGAGTTTGAGTACTTAATCAAGAAAGAGAGATTAAGAAGGACTATTGATTTTGTGTCTTGTGTTGTGTTTTGTCCTTAGACATGCTCATAAAAACACAGTCATGGAGGTGAAGTGGAACCTTAATGGCAACTGGCTGTTGACGGCATCACGTGACCATTTATGCAAACTGTTTGACATTCGCAACCTCAAAGAGGAGCTGCAGGTTTTTAGAGGACATAAGAAAGAAGCCACAGGTATAATCCTAATGAGAATGTGTGGGTCAATATCAGCATAGAGTGCCTTTCAACCCTCACAATAATCAAAAATGTTGGTTTTAACTTCCCATTCGCTTTGTCATATCATAAATAGTAGACACTCAAGTACTATAGAAACATATTAGCTGAACTTCCACACATTTTTTTAGATAATTATGGGCCATTATTCGAAGCATAAACCATAAGACACTCTGTCATGGACATATATATTACTGTTAAATACGTTTTCATTGTAAAATGAAGATGCAAATTATATTTTCTGAAAGGTATGATGTCCATTCATTTTAGTTTTTAGCAATATTAACTACAAATGAATGCTACGTCCACCCTGTCATGTATCATGTATGTGTCATGAGTCTCAGTGGCCAACAGGGTGGACATTTTGAGCTTCAATTGGCTTACAACAAACTGTGACTAGCTAAATATTTAGTCTGGTTGTTGAAGAGAATTTGGTATATTTAAATTTACATATTTTGAAAATACTCTATTCGAATCACTTCTGGCATATTTTATGCCGTCAGGGTGGACATGTTAAGCTTTGGCAAAGCAAGTAAGCAAACTCATGCGAAGAAAATTTGTCAATTAAAAAGCCACCAACTTACTCACCTCAGCCGTTGAAATTCCCGCCACTGAAGAGACAAAGAAATCTGTTGTCCTGATGTCACTAAAGGGGATGGCCTTTTCATAAAGGGGCGGATTCCCAAATATGACAGGGTGGACAACCATTCAAGGGACATGGACAAATTCTTCTTTTTTATTAAATAAAAATATAGTTTTTATTACCAAATGATCAATACACTCAAATTGAGTAATCTCTTATCTAACAAAATATTAATAGGATAATTTTTTATTTTATTTTATGATTAGACAATATACTACTATCATTCAAATTTAATGAGCAGTGCATGGGACATAGCAAAATAACACGCATCCTCTTACACAAAACTAAAAAAAAATCTAGAAAATGTATCTAAAGAGCCAAGTAATGCTTTTGTTCTGAATATAAAAACTAATATAACACACCCTTTCATAGTCATTCTTATGTTAAGTCATCATGGCAAATTATTTATTTATGTACAGGATACCACAAGACACCCTACAGTGATATTGACCCGTGTATTAATCTCCTGCAAGTGAAGCAGTGTGTTGTATACTTGTACGTTGTATGCATATACATTTTCTTTTTTTGCTTGCAGCTGTAGCTTGGCACCCAGTTCATGAAGGCTTGTTTGCCAGTGGAGGCTCTGATGGATCACTGCTATTTTGGCATGCAGGGTAAGCACCATTCAGATCCTCTCTGTACTGTTTAACCATATACGGTAGCGTTAGTCAAAAAGTAATACTCTGTGAAGTAATTTCAAATTGTGTTATTTGACTGCTGAAGTTGTTGAAATATTTTGCTAGTGTGGAGAAAGAGGTGGGAGGAATGGAGATGGCTCATGAAGGAATGATCTGGAGTTTAGCATGGCATCCACTGGGCCACATCTTGTGTTCTGGGTCTAATGACCATACCAGGTAAGTGTGTGTCAAAAAACATGCATGTGCTTATTAGAGTGTTACATTTACCAAAATGTCAATAGTTAATACCAATACATGTGAAATTTTACAATTCTCGATACCAGTTATTTTTATCACAGCAAAAAAATTATATTGAATACACTCGTTTATTTATAGCTAAAGTGTAGTACACAAATTAAATGTTCCATGCAGTTAAGTAAATGGTCAAAACAAAGAAATAAATAATTATGAACCTAAAATGCTCTAGTTTGCATAGACTCTAGCTCATTGCTCAGTGATCACTTCCTCAGCAAATTTTGGACAAGAAATCGTCCGGGGGACAAGATGCGGGACAGATACAATCTGAACTTGTTGCCTGGAATGTCAGAAGATGGAGTGGAGTATGGTTAGTATTCCTTGACCTCATGCAATTTAAAAGCCCTATAGAGGATTTACATATGAATTCATAATGCTTTATTTTGGGTAATTCTAGATGACATAGAGCCCAATAGTGTTGCAGCCATCCCTGGCATGGGGATCCCAGAACAACTGAAGGCTGCCATGGAACAAGAACAAACTGGTTAAGACACTAATACATGCACAGTCCCAGTCAATATTTATTGAAGTTCAGTTGATTGGTTATATATAATTGGTATTTATGTGCTCAGGCAAAGAGATGGTGGCAGAGCCTGAGATGAGCATTCCAGGGCTGGACTGGGGAATGGAAGAGGTCATGCTGAAGGACCAAAAAAAGCCCCCGACTAAAAAGGTTCCTTATGCAAAGCCAATTCCAGCTCAGTTTCAACAGGTCAGTATGATCATCTAATACATATGTTTTGGTAGCACTGCCAGCAGGGCTTGACATTATGTGGGTGGATCTCAGCAGTGGTTGGTAATACGGTCACTCCCATTGGCCACTTTGGCGGGTTGTTTTAATGTTGTTGTTTTGTCGACATTAAGGCCTAATCCCAATTCTATTTTATACCACTTCATCTACCCCTACCCCTACGACTTCCCCTTCCCTTTGTCCCTTGAAATAGAGTGTCAAGTGGTAGGGGTGAAAATATTCCCCTAAGAATTGGGACACCACTACTATACCGTTATACGTCGTCTATCTCCTACAATAAACACATATACAACACATATATAAAACACAATATATTGGAGTGCTGGTGTGCATTAGAGCCTTACTGTTCTATATTAAGGCGCTGTTTACTGACACACACACACATATATCGGAGATCGCGCAGTTCTCACATCCAGTAGCAAAGAAACTTGTCAACGCTTCCCCACGACTTTTATTAATAACAGTTTAAATACTGAAGTGCTACATTATATTTTCCAGCAACGAGAGGACAAAATCACTGTTTTTGATGTAAACTCACTCATTGTAAAGAGAGACGCACAGAAGCACGTACACGCAACTTTCATCTCTCTCTCTCTCTCTCTCTCTCCCTCTCTCTCTCTCTCTCTCTCTCTAATTAGCAATATTTGAGAAGAAAGTTTAGTGAATTCAAATTATTGGGGGGACTAGCCCCCCTCAATGTCTATGGTGGTTATCATTTATGGTTCTTTTTGTTCGCTTGGGCAGCCATGTTGCCGCTGTAGCTGGTTTATGCTGAGATAATTCATACCCCTTTGCTTGAAGTGTGGTCACGAAAAATCTTCATTTGAAGGGCTGTCTGGCCCTTCCCCGTACCCCTCCAACCAAAAGAGAATTGAGAAACCCCTACCCCTACCCCTACCCCTTCACGTGAACGCGCGAAACAGAGGGGTAGGGGAAAGGGGAAAGGCTAAGGGGTAGAATTGGGATTGGGCCTAATACTTGTGTGGAATAAGTGGATTTTTGAAGGGGCAAGTGAAAGTGAATTTTACTTGCCTGACTGGACAACTAATTTGATTCAAATAAAACTTTTGGCAAGAAGCAAGACATTTTCATTTCATTACATTCGGTATAAACGGTAATTGATAATGGATAATCAACAGTAACAATGTCGTGCCAGTTAAAGTTCACGCAGCCTGTCTGTATGTGAAAATCTCATGGAGAAATCAAAACAAATGAATGCAACTGCACAGAAGAAACATACTGTGGTTAAAATCTAACTGAGTTTTTATATATATATATAACATAGAGCCTAGTTAAAGGTCCCATATTGTCAAATCTGAAATTACCTGGCTTTTTTCATGATAACTGAGGTCTAGGTGCTATGTAACTACCATATAAGTTTCAAAACAGTCAGTCCACAGTAAAGTTCACACAGCCTGCTTATAGTAGCTGTGATTTTTCACGAACCGTTGTGACTTCCGTAAAAAGTTGACGTCAGAACTACTCAGTCACCGCCTTCAGTCACCACCCTGAGAACTGCCCACAGTCCCACTCTCCTTTTGCCAAACCCCCCAGACAACATAGCGGAAACATGTCGAAAAGGTTAACTTTAACCACGAAACCAAATCGGCCGACCTGTAACGTTACACACTCACTCAAAGGATGGACGATCTGACAGGATTGTTACTATGAGGGGGATCACATCTAATGTGTATAGTAAAGACAAACTCACCGTGTCTATCTAGTCATGATGAAGATGTATATACATTTCAATTTCAGCAGGCAACTATTTTTACAGCTACATTATTGTTCCAGACACAATCACAACAATGTATATACAATTACAAATGATTATATATAAATCGTCTATTTGTTGTTTTACACACATGCACACAGACATTATTTCATACACGACATAGTCATGAGATGCAAGAAGCATAGACATATGGCAAGAAAAGACAATACTTTATTGAACCTTTTCTGATAAGAAGTGTGCGCTGCAAACGCGAGCATTTTTGACGATCGTTTCTGTCCAGTCTGCTCGTTTTATTGCGTTTAACCACAGCTGTCATCGTTTTTTTTGTCTGGCAGTGGCAGAAGATATGCAATCAAATTTCTAATTTGAGGCTGTATTACATCGATTCTGGCACCCAACATCCCAACAAGATGATATTTTAAGCTCCTTATGTATCCGAATCTGCGCTGGTTTAAATTGGCCGACTTAAGTTTCCCCTTTGTTTTGCTGCCTCTGCCTCAAGCTAGCGCTGTGACGTCGGCTGACCCTAGTTATCTGTGGTTGGCCTGGCCGTGTGTCACTCAGAAAACAACAGGCCAATCAGAAGAGAGGCCCATGAATATTAATTAGACAGGCCAAAATCAACCTGTTCTCAGCAGAGCTCCTGAGAAAGGAGCTGTAAAAATATATTGAGATGGTTTTTGGTACTTATACCGCAAATATATATTCTTAAGGACATCAAAACCTAAAATAAAACTCCAGAAATGTGTAAAATATGGGACCTTTAAAGGGGTGCTATACTGTTATTATGCTTTTCACTTTTTCAACTTTAGTTAGTCTGTAATGTTGCTGTTTGAGCATAAAAAAGATCTGCAAAGTTACAAAGCTCAAAGTTCACTTCAAAAGGAGATTTATTCAACAGAACTTTTCAAAACTACAACGAATGACTCGTTTGGACTACAACGCATATTTTCTGGGATTTGCGATATCACAAATATCGACGAATGGGATGAGACCTGGTTGAGCTGCGCTAGAGAAGGCAACGAGTGTTATCACTATGTTGGAGACACTCTAGCTTTCCCAAGGCAGACTTGGTTACAATCATCCGGATTTAAATCGCGCTCAAATTGATTTGATTTTCGTCTTATATTCAGGGTCTAGACCAGGGTTCCTCAAATCTTGCCCTGGAGGGCCAATGCCCTGCAGAGTTTAGCTCCAACCCTGATCTAATGTAATGCGTGTTGTAAAGATCTCGAGTAAAAACAAAAGAAACCCTTACAGCTGCACGAGTCGTGACTGTCAGGTTAGCCTGATGGGACCAAACTCCCTTTGTGATTTTAAAACGTAAGACAGTACCCAGATTTGAAGACTACAGTAAGATTTAACTTCTACTGTTAATAAGATTTTGGTAGGCTACTATTAGATGGATAGCCTAAATGTCCTAATTCAGATGGGCTACCTGTTTTTCTTTTTATTTAATGGTATATCAAAAAGTGTATATTTATTAAATGTGATTGTTGGTACATTTGACCCGTTTTTACCATACTTTCAAAACAAAAATTTAAATAGGAAAATATGCAATATGAAAATAATTGAAGACAAAATGTGTTTTACTGAGAAAAAGCAAGATTTGTTTTTTAAAAAGCCTTTTTCCAAAAGGTACATCTGGAAAAAGGGGGGTCGTCTTATAATCAGGGTCGTCTTATATTCGGGCCAATACGGTATGTGAAAAATAATGTGTTTTTCGAACAACCTAGTATGAGAACCTGTTCTAGTACACCCCCAAAACAAAATCAAGACTTTGTAAAAGAGCATAATAGGACCCCTTTAAGCAATGTGACATGACCAAGAGAGTGAAGTTTTCGCTGAAAACCACGATTACAAATCTGACATTGTAAATGTTGACTGTTTTTGCTTGATTTGGTTAACGAAAATGGTTCCAAAGATCACAACAGAACATGCGCTCATCTCTGAGCAGCACACAGCGGTGTTTCGTTATCGAATGATTTCGTGTTTTCGAATTAATCATTTCAGTCAATCATTCAGTGGTGCATTTATAAAGATTCTTGAATGAATCAGCCGTCTGAACGAATTGTTTGAATGAATGCCTCAGCGACTCATTATGACAGTCACTTGCTGCCACCTACTGGCGATTTACTTTCATATTTAAAAGTAGCTTATCTTTGCATTTTTTCCAATATTTCATATTTTTGTGTGTGTGTGTATACTGTGCAATTTGCGATTTGTGAAAAAAGCAGAGATGGGGGATGCTTTTGAAAACTTTTTCTCTCTCCATAGGTGGAAGGTAAGGGTAAGGCTATAGCCTAAGTAACCTAATGTTAGTGTAATCTGTTAATAACGCACATCATAAACACGTCTTTTTAGGCAAGTACCATATAATAGGTGTCATGTCATGAAATGTTTTTAATATGACGGAAACTGTATTTAACGTGATCATAATCTATTAAAAACATTGTAAGTTAGGCCTGTTAATTGTAATTATTTCATTTCCATTATTCAAGCAACGAATAAATTATCTAGCTAGAAAAAGCGAGCAAAGAACACAGTATAAACTGGGCTTTTTGAAACTCAGTATCAGTTAAACCATTGAGTCGCAAAATGATTGATTGTTTCGAAGCGCTCCAATCGATTGCGTATTGCAAATCATTTGATTCAGAATGGGAATTAAATGTTCGTATAGTGAATCATTTGATTTAGATCGGGAATTCGGAGCGAGATCGTGGGATAATTTTTATTTAAAAATTTTTTTTTTGTAGAGGCAGGGATGCATAAACCAGAGGGGGGGAAATCGCTCCGGTTACTATCGTAACCTCGGTTCCCTGAGAGCGGGAATGAGACATCACAGAGATATTTCTCCGTTATGGGAACTCCTTCCCTTCCAACCTTTCCTAAAGTCCTATTAGCTCCCGGCAGTCCAAATGACTGGCCAATTGACACGAAGTATGGAAATCGCATGCAAATACTGACGAGCTCGAGAGGCAGTATAAAATGCGGTGCACGCGACAATTACGTCAGAATCTGACACTGAACGCAACTTAGCTGATCGAGCAGCGAACACGGCGACCACCGTGATGTCTCGTTCCCGCTCTCAGGGAACCGAGGTTACGATAGTAACCGGAGCGTTCCCTCTCGAGCTTTCACGAGACATCACGGAGATATTTCTCCGTTATGGGAACGATATTCAATCCCGCCGTGAGAGAGGCTACGAGAAGCCTGTACAAGTTACAAACTCAGCAAAGATAGAACACACACAATTCCCAACCAATAGCGACGCTTGTTAGGCGTGCTCGCAGCTGATAGGTGGAGATAAGCCAATGAGCGTCTAATGCCCAGGCATACGAAATTTGCATATCTGGTCATTAATAACGTTGGCTGCACTGAGAACAGGGCAGAAGCAACAACATTACTGTCAGGGGCTGCACAGAGATAACGGTGTTAAACAGCATAACACACAACATGATAATCGAGGCAGCAACACACGAATAGAGGTAGCATAAACGTGAATCAGTCACTCACTGACAGCACTCGGGAGGCTAAGGACTGAACGTTCAGCTTGTAAAACCTGGCGAAGGTATTTTGGGAAGACCAGCCGGCTGCAAAGCATATATCTTGAATAGACATACCTCTCGACCACGCCCAGGAGGAGGGAGGCGATAGCTCTTGTTGAGTGGGCCCTAATGTGAAAGGGGCATTCCAAACCTTGGCTTGTATAAGCAGCCGTGATAGCGTCCACAATCCAGTGGGAAATTCTCCGTTTTGACACGGCCCGACCCTTCGCACAACCACCGTAGTACACGAAAAGCTGGTCAGATTGCTGAAAGTTGGCCGAACGGTCAATGTAAATCCTCAAAGCCCTGACGGGGCACACCGAAGTCTGAGCGTCCGCATCACGCGAGGTCGATGACTCAGAAGACAGGGCAGACAGCGAAACAGTCTGCGCTCTGAAGGGGGTAGATAGTGATTTAGGCACGTAGCCCGGCCTCGGCCGGAGAGTGACGCTGCAGTCACCTGGTGTGAAGCAAGTCACAGTCACTGTCCACAGAAAACGCATGTAAATCCCCTATGCGCTTAGCCGAAGCGAGGGCAAGAAGAAATGCAGTTTTGAGAGATAGCTCCTTCATATCAACAGATGCTAAAGGCTCGAATGGTGGCTGTGAAAGAGCTCTTAACACCATCTCAAGGTCCCAGGGTGGGACTGACGTGGGGGATGCAATCTTCTCGCTCCCTTAAGAAAACTCACCACCAGCGCGTGCCTACCGATCGATTGCCCGCCCAGCGGGGATTGAAACGAGGCAATAGCAGCCACATAGACTTTCAGTGTTGATGGCAGAGATCCACTATCCAGTCTGTACTGTAGAAAATGCAGCACATCCGACACAGAGCAAGCAGCCGGGTCGATATGAACATCATGGCACCATTTCACAAACACTCCCCATTTTAGAGCATACAAACGCCTCGTGGAGGGTGCCTGTGCCTCCGAGAGTGTGTCGAGAACACAGGAATGCAGGGCGCTCAGCTCCTCTGATATCCCCGAAGCAGGCACACATGAAGGCTCCATAACTCCGGGTTCGGGTGCCACACCGAGCTGCTCGCTTAAGACAGCTGATCCTTCCTGATGGGGATCGGCCTGGGTGGCGCCACCAGCAGCTCTGTCAGGTCCGGGAACCAAGGCTGGTTCGGCCAGTTCGGGGCGATGAGTATCACCGAAGCCCCCTCCTCCCTGATCTTGCATAACACCAGTGGCAATATCTTGATTGAAGGAAACGCATACAGCCTGGCTGCTGGCCAGTGCAATGTCAGAGCGTCCTCTTCCAGCTGGGAGTGAGACAGGGAGAAGAACAGCGGGCAGTGCGCATTCTCGCTCGTGGCGAACAGATCCACCTCTGCTCTCCCGTAGTGGGTCCAAATCATCCGCACCGACTAGGGGTTCAACCACTACTCTCCTTGAGGAATCCCCTTCCTCGAAAGCATGTCCGCCCCGCGGTTCAAGAGACCGGGGATGTGCGCTGCTCTGATGGAGAGAAAGTGACGGTCCGCCCATAGCAGGAGATTTGCTGCTTGCTTGTACAAAGCCCTGGAACGTACGCCTCCTTGGTGATTTATGTACGAGACCACAGACATGTTGTTGGTGCGCATCAGTACCTGTCGCTGTTCAAGCTGCGGCCGAAAATCCTTTAGAGCTAAGAACACTGCTTCCAGTTCCAAGCGGTTTATGTGCCACCGGCTCTGAGGTTCTGACCACAGCCCCGAAACCGGCATGCCCTCGCACACTGCTCCCCAGCCGCGAGTCGATGCGTCCGTCGTGACCACAACGCGCGACGTCACCAAGCCCAGGGGAACCCCCCGGCTGAAGAGATCTGGGTTGCGCCACGGCCTCAGAGCTTTGATGCAGCCGCGGGAAACCGCGATGCGCAAACAGCCCAAAGTCCACGCCGTCCAAGGGACTCGACATTTAAACCATAATTGCAGGGGTGCATGTGTAGTAAGCCCAGATGACATACCGCTGCAGCAGACGCCATGAGCCCCAGCAGCCTCTGAAATTCCTTCAAGTGAACAGAGGTGCCCAGTCTGAAATGGCGCAGGGAAGACAAAATGGCCGCCGAGCGCTCCCGAGAGAGGTTGACACATAGCCCTAGGGACTCCAAGTGACGAAGCAGCGTGTTTATATGGTTGACTAGCGTGTCCCGTGACTGAGCTAAAATCAGCCAATCGTCCAGATAGTTGAGATAGTTGAGCACATCCCGCTCGCTCTGAGGGGGGAAAGTGCTGCATCCATGCACTTCGAGAAAGTGCGCGGGGCCAAAGCCAGCCTGAACGGGAGAGCAGAGTATCGGTACACTGTGCCCTCGAAAGCAAACCTCAGAAAGCGTCTGTGATGCGGTGCTATCTGAATGTGAAAGTATGCGTCCTTTAAATCCACGGACGCAATCCAGTCCCCCGGGGCTGTAAAACCCGCTCTCCAGCTCGCTGGGAGGGACTCGTTCTATCGCTCCTTTTTCGAGCAGACTGCATACCTCTTGTCTCAGAACCAGGGCATTTCGGGGCAATGTTAAAAACTGCACCACACCATTGAAACGGGGTGGTCTGCGTCTGAATTGAAGGGTATACCCACGCTCTATCACACCGAGTAGCCAGCGCGAGATTCCCGGAATAACTTCCCACGCGCTCAGGAACTGACATAGCAGCTTTATCGGCTTGGTCGTTGGATGCGCCGGCGAGTGTGTGGGCGGCGGCTCTGCACTAACTGAGTGAGTTGCTGCCCTGCCTCATATTTGTCATCAATCAACTGTATGAAATGTCAGACGACTCACATAGGTCTGGGGCAAGCGTGTTAAATGCATTAATAATTTTAATGTTTTATTTTTCACCGTAATTAATTAATCTAATTAACGCGTTAAATTACCAGCCCTAGGGATGTGCGGGTCTAGTCAACTAAACGGTACAGTGTTGACTAGCTCCTACTAGTCAACACTGAAAACAATAGTCGATTACACGATAGAAAAAAAAAACATGATTTTATAATTCAAATTACCATCATTTTAACATTGCATTTAAAACATTTTAAATAACAAATTAAAATAAAACGTTTGAAAAATAATACATTATTTTTAAAGGTTTATCTGGGTGGAAACTACATTTTTACCTCAGACCTCACATGAGTTTGTCAGTTGCGGTGAGTTAAAAAATGACCACACGAAAGACGAGCAAGGTGTGGGATTATTTTGAATTAGAAGGAAACGTAAAAATTTTGTGTAAACTGTGTAATGTCAAATTGTCTTACAATAACTCTACTGGAGCGATGCGTAATCATATTCAATACAGGCAGGTAGGCGTTAGCTTAGAGACTAGCCAAAGCCAGCAAATGTCAATCACGTCATTCACTACAACCCGCCGGTGCTGCGATCCCTTCCGCACCATCTATTCCTCTAACGAAGACCCACTTCGGTGGTGGTGCGGGATGTCCAGGCGCTTTCTGAAACTCTATCGGCTTGCTTTTCGTTATCTCTGCATGCCTGCGACTTCAGTTCCTGCCGAGCACGTTTTTTTCAATTGCAGGAATTTTATTGTTAATCGCCTCAGGTCCTGTCTTTCACCAGACCATGTTGATAATTTCACTGAACAAATAACGCATGGTCTGAGTAAATAAAATAGGCATTGTTGCATTTTGTTTTTAGACTATATAGCCTACACAAAGTACGTTTTTAAAAGCTGTTTTAATGCTATTTCTTGATAAACCTTCCTATTGTTTTTGACTTGTGTTTTAATATGTTGGCTAACGTTATATGAAGATTAAGAATTCTGTCAGGCTATTGATTGATTTTCCATTGTTCTGCATTTCCCCAGCTGATTTGAATTAATAAACTATGCTTTGGCCGACGTTGAGTGTATACTCTTCTTTTTTTTTTCTTCTTTTTAACGACCGCCTCAAATTAAATGATGATAACGCGAGGCAAGTGTGCGGCAAGCGGAATTCATTGAGGGATTTGACAGTATGATTCATAGATTAAGTATTTCAAATATAGGCTATTATATATGCTACACGCGCACGCACAGAGGTTTTTTTTTTTTCTTACCATCTTTTGGGGGTTTCTTGCTTTTATTCTAGTCGGATACAAACTTTTAGTTTAAACGATATATATATATATATTTTTTTTTTTACAAATTAATCACGATTAATCCCACCTAACATTAAAGTTTTTAAATATACTTTTATATTGCAATCATTTCACATTCAATCTTCAAATTAATGTAAAAACAAAATAAAGACAGTATATTTTTTAATATTTGTATAATGGCATCTTTTTTTTTATGACTGTAGGCCAGTATCAATGATACCAATACTGATTTCTCTATAAAATTCCCCCCAATATTTAATCATTGACTATAGCCATTCAACATTACAGTATAATTGAGAGCTATTAATTTTAACATTTATTAGACTTTAAAAAATAACTTCTAATTTAAGTGAACTTAAGACATTTACCACTACCTACTGGCAGTTTTAGTTTATTATCATTTCATTAAAGAAATAATTTCATATTTCCATAGTAAAATAAACAAAAAAAATTATTAATTGTCAATATGGGGTGCTGTGTGTACATTATTGAGGGAAAAAAATGAACTTAAATGATTTTAGCAAATGGCTGCAATATAACAAAGAGTGAAAAATTTAAGGGGGTCTGAATACTTTCCGTACCCACTGTAGTTCACCCACCCAAAAATGACAATTGTGTCATCATTTACCCACCCTCATGGTCCAAAGGAGTATATTTAATCAATTTTATCAAACAAAATATTTCTTGCTGAAGCTACTTTTTGTCGTGTCTATTTGATGCTTTACATAACAATGACTTTAAATGATCTTTTGGGAGTAATTTCTCAGCCAAATTTGATGTGACATTAATTGGCGATTAATTAGATGAATTAATTGCCACATCATGTATTTAATAATTTTTTTTATTATTATTTTAATCACTTAACAGCCCCAATATATATATATATATATATATATATATATATATATATATATAATGATATAACGGATTTAAAACACCAAGCTCATATTATTATTTTTTCTGTTATAATTTTGCAATGTAAATGCATTCATGCTACATTTCAGCATCATTAAACTGTCTGTGTAAATGCATCTAAATGCTACTTCAGCTGCTTCTGTTTCTACTGCAGTGGAAATATAATTTTTACTATTGGTAACAGCCATCTTATTGTCTTATTATATTAAGTGAAATGACTGCCAGACAGGTTTCGGTCTTTTAAGTTATAATTTGGCTAATGTGTGTTCCTCACTTTTTGATATACTCATTAGGCCTGGGCAGAGAATAAGGTTCCAACGATGCCTCCTGGAGAGGTTCCAAAGGAAAGGAAGGATGAGAAGACAGTAGATGGCAAAAAGAAGACCCAAGCAGAGATTGAGCAGGAAATGGCTGCCCTGCAGTATACAAATCCAATGTTGCTCGAGGTCTGCAAATATGATGACATATGCAACTTTAGCATTGTGCTGTAAAACTGTGAATAACACTGTATTATGCATATACGCTGCTTAATTTATTAATAAAGAAATTGTTTTTGTCCATAGCAACTGAAGATTGAGCGAATGGCACAGTTACAAGAGCAGGGAATGCCTCCCCCTGCTGGACAGTCAGGGCCAATGCCACCCTTTCCAGGACAGGGTGGTCCGATGCCCCCTCCAACACAAGGCTTCCCTCAGTCCATGCCTCCACAACAGATGCCGCACAACATGCCTTCAATGGGACCAGGTGGAATGCCTGGTCCTTTCATACCTCCAGGCCAGATGGGTCCACCAGGACCTCCCATGCACCAGGGTCCCCCTCCTCAGGGCATGATGGGTCCAGACATGCATGGACCTCCACGTCATCCAGGCACTCACAGGAACATGGGTCCCCAGGGTCCTCCTGGCATGCCACCTGGCCCCAGAGGCATGCAAGGACCTCCCCCAACAGGAATGCCCCCAGGTTCTGGTGGACCTCCAGCTGGTATGATGGGACCACCACCACGAGGACAAGGGCCACCACAGGGAGGTATGATGCATCAGGACATGAGGGGGCCTGTGCCTCATGGAAACATGATGGGCCCTCAGGGACCCATGCCAGGGAGTATGATGGGACCTCCACCCAGGACGCATGGTAATATGCAGGGCATGGGAAATATGCATGGAATGGGGCCTCCTCCAGGGGGTATGCATGGACCACCAAACAACATGCAAGGGCCACCAGGAAACATGCAGGGCCCTCCACCATATATGCAAGGCAAACCACCACACATGGGTGAAGGAAACCGTGGACAGTTCAACCAGGTGAAGAAACAGTTGGGATAAACACATCCATGAATGTTTATGAAAAAAAGATGAAACTGAATAAAAGTTAGGGTAGATTCTATTGCTGAATTTTATGCATGTCTTTCAGGGACAGAATCCTGGGCCTCAGTCAATGATGCATGGAATAGGACAGCAGGGTCCTAACGGAAAAGGTAATACTCAGTGAACAACTCTTGCGGGAAGAAAAGTTATTCATATGCAAGACAATTTAATCAAGACTAGTATGTGAGAGTTAATAGCGACTTGTTTGTGTTTCCCTTTCTGTTTGTGTCAGGAGATGGTCCTCGAGGACCACCTAACCACCACATGGGACCCCAACCAGAGCGACAGGGCCCTGGTCAGGGCTCAGATGGAGGCCAGTACTGGGGTGATGATGGGGGTTATAAAGAGGGCTGGAGAAGAGGCCCTGGAGGTCCTGGGCAGGAATACTCTGTAGGTCACAGAGGAATCTCTGGAGGCCAATGGGAGGGCCAGGAAAGGTTTTCCTCACATGATGGAGAGTACATGGGACATGACCGGTATGTTTCATTCAGCACAATGTAAACCTATAAAGCTGATTTTGTTAAATTGCCAGAGTCCTGTGGATTAGAATCTGAAATTTGTGCCTTGTGACACATCTTTATAGGTATGATGGGTATGAGGACTCTGGTGAGGAGTTTGACCAGAGGCAGAGACGGCCATCACATGGAGATGACTCGTAAGTGTTACATGCCACCTGAAATGCAGTCCACAATTAGCTTAACTGTGTACTGACAGAAAGAAAAAAATAACTACTTTTCAAAAAATTCTTAATATTTGAACACTAGAAACTTGAGTCTAGGGTATGCTTCTGGCTGCTATGTCTTGTGCAAAGTTGAATGTTCAAGCCTTTTAAAGTATACTCTTGTTAAGTCTGACGTCACGTGTCACCGCTTCCGTGTCCAAACGCTCTATCAGATACCACGAGAAAGCAATAAAAAGTGCTAATATACACTCACAATGTGATATAATACTACCAAAAAAAATTATAATCCTAACCTTTAACTCTATACCGAAATCCCAGATAGCCAGACAATGAAAATATAAATAAATATAAAAATTATTTGTGTTTGGGACGCTGTGAGCATGGAGAATGTAGTGTAGACCGTAAGTTTGAAAACGTTTAGCTTAAATGTTTAATATGAATAAACAGTGCTCATAAACGGCTGCTGAGGTAATATTCTCAAGGGAAGCAAGTTGTGGCTTGAACAGCGCTTCTTACGTCGCCATTTAACAACCGAATACTCTTCTAATCATGAGCCTGTACAGACATGTTCAACAAAGTCACACTATGACTGCTTTGTGATACTTGACCTGTCCCTGCAGAAGATGATGCATGGTTGTCATCTTTGTATTCTTTGTATTTGACACAAACTTGTGCAGATGCAGATACCTTATGACCTCCCTGAGTCCTTTCTCTCGCTTTTATTAGCATATTCCATCTTCTTAAACTGGTTCTTAAAAGCAAACTTGAGTGTTGCCACCTAGTTGACCCACCAATACGGAATTTCCACCAAAAGAAATTTTGGTAACACTTTCTATGAAGCCCATATTTATAATACATTATAAGGGTATACTTAAGGCATTATAATGAGTGCATAATGCATTATAAATAAAACTTATAATATGTTATATCATCTTATAAATAATAGTAACAACAATTATAATACAATATAATGCTTACGCATTTGTGGTTATAACTTTTAAGATTATGATTATTTATAACACACAATGAACACCATATTAAACCTACTTTTACATTTATAATGGACTATATATATTGACATTGTTTATTTAAGATCTGCACAGTATCCCAGATGTGGAGTGTTATTTGAGTGTTCACTGTGAGGCTAATATAAATTTTGATGTGAGCTAGTTAATAATTTAAACTGAAAAAAAATGCAATGCTTATATGTTAGGTTACATTTTATTTTGATGGTCACCTTAGTCTATTGACTATAAGCAACTTTGCATCTACATGTCAACTAACTCTCATTAGAGTATTAGTAGGCTTAGGTTAGGGTAGGTAGAATGTTGACGTACTTGCAAAGTTACTTATAGTCAGTATGTCTGTTGGGGAACCATCAAAATAAAGTATCGGCATATATTTAGCAGACATACTACTAATAACTCCAATGACTGCTAGTTGACATGTAGTTGCAGAGTTACTTATCAACAGCTGTCTAAAGGGTACCATCAAAATAATCAAACTGATACAATAAAAATAGTTCAAAGCAAATGTGTCATATTACACATTCATCTGATCTGATATCTGATCTTATGGCTGTTTGAGGAAAAAAAATATTATCATGATTATTATTATTACTATACTTATAAGTGGTCATTGATTGCTTTAAGTAAAGTAGCATGAGAAAAATGGCAAGATATGAGACTTATAATACATATAACTATAAGAAATATAATCCATTGTAACTTAAGTGGATGCAACATGTTCACTGTGTGTTATAAATCATCATACTCTTAAAAGCTATAACCACAAATAAGTAAATATTATAAAACATTCAAACTGTTCTTTTGAATATTCATAAGATTATATAGCATATTATAAGTTTTATTTTATAATGCATTATGCATTCATTATATTGCCTTAAGAATAACCTTATAATGTATTATAAATATGGACTTCATAGAAAGTGTTACCGAAAAATGTACTTGATGTGCATTAAACCTTTAAAAACATGCAAACCTTTATAGGCAGAATTGTTGATCAGCTTTGACCAGCATTGATTATTACATGACCTTTATTGTCTGACTCTAAATGTGTAGATACCGGAGGGGTGGCCCAAGTGGTCGTGGTGGAATGGGCGGCTACCAAGAGGAGTATGGTGGAGATGAAAGCTTTGATTCTCAAGAAGACATGGGCCAAGGTTGGGGAGGAAGAGGAAGACCACGTGGTGGGCCACCAAGAGGAGGTAAAACCTTTTCCATTCACCTGTCTATCAGCTCACCTTGCGTCCATTAAAACTGAGGTGTCAGGTTTGAACATGACATCTTTCTTAGGTGGTGTAGGAAGAAAGGGGCTACTCCCAACTCCTGATGATTATCCCTGTCACTATGAAGGAGGAAGAAACCAGGAGGGCTGGGAGGGAGGGCGAGATTCAGGTAGAAGTGCATAAAGGGGATGCCAATAACTGTTCTGGTTGTTGCAGTGCAGTTAGACATGCTTGATCTAATTCCTATTCTTTCACTGAGGCCATAAAGCTGAGTGCAGACTACATGGTTTTAGCCCATATTTTACAGTCATAGACAATTTTTTAGATCTGCAACAGCAACAAAAAAAATTATCAAAGCCAAATTGGAAAACAAGCTTGTTAGGTATGAGCATTACAACATGTTCTATGACTTGCCTCAGAAACAAAAGCAATGTAGAGAGCAGTGGCAAGAAATTACCAATGAGAAGGTGACAGGAAACCATGGGATCTCTGTTTAAAACATAAAGTAATACATACAATTTTAGTAGAACATTAAGTATTATTAGTTAAATGAGATGTAGACGATATCAGGATTTAGTTTGTGAGTATCCTTTAACCTAACTTAGATTTCTTTATAAAGAACAGAAAGCCCTTGTTGCCCATGTCTGTCTTAAACATTGTATTGCTCCATTTTCATTTGTCACTTTAGCTTCCATTTATCAGCACAAATCAAAACTTCAAACAAATGGAGCCTAAGACGGCTATTGTGGCAACCACTTAAAGGGTTAGTTCACCCAAAATTAAAATTAGCCTCTGTTTTACTCACCCTCAAACATCCTAGGTGCCATGTGACTTTCTTCTTTCAGACGAATCCAATCAGAGTTATATTAAAAATTGTCCTGGCCCCTCCAAGCCTTTCAATGGGGGTAAGCGGGTGTTTGTTGTCAACAGTTCAGAAGACGTGAAATAAAGTGCGTGCATTCATTATAAAACATCCCTCACACAGCTCCGGGGGGTGAATAAAGGCCTCCTGTACCGAATCCATGCGTTTTTGTAAGATAAATATCCATATTTCAAACGTATTAAACGCTTTTTTTCTCACTTCCGCTGACTGTGGAATGTGGAAGCCATTCCGGCGGATGACGTAGAACGTCGGCGTTGCGTGATTAGTGATGAACGTGGAGACAAAACAAAACAAAACTCCAGTCACGATTTAGAAGAACAAAACGAGGATTTGTAAAGTAAAATGTCGGAGGATTTTGATATAAGCCAAGAAGAGACTGGTTTTCCTTTGCTAAAGTAAGGAAACTTTGTTTTCCTTTGCTCCTGCATATCTCCTACGTCATCCGCCTGCACTAATTCCATGTACCACAGTCAGCGGAAGTGAGAAAAAAGTGTTTATTACGTTTGAAATATGGATATTTATCTTACAAAAACGCATGGATTCGCTACAGGAGGCCTTTATTCACCCCTCGGAACCGTATGAGGGACGTTTTATTATGGATGCGTGCACTTTAGGATGCTTTGAGGATGAGTAGAACACAGGCTAATTTTCATTTTTGGGTGAAATAACCCTTTAAAAGGGTCCTATTATGCTTTTTCACTTATTCAACTTTAGTTAATCTGTAATGTTGCTGTTTGAGCATAAAAAAGATCTGCAAAGTTACAAAGTTCAAAGTCCACTTCAAAAAGAAGGTATTTTATTTAACAGAAATCACTTTTCAAAAACTACAACGAACGACTCGTTTGGACTACAACGCATATTTTCCGGGATTTGTGATATCACAAATATCGACGAATGGGATGAGACCTAGTTGAGCTGCACTAGAGAAGGCAACGAGTGTTATCACTATGTCAGAGACACGCTAGCTTTCCCAAAGCAGACGAATTTAGAGTGGTTACAATCATCCGGGTTTAATTCGCACTTAAATGTATTTGATTTTGATGCTATATTTACACTGAAGCTCTCAGGCGGCTATGGTAAGGGGCATGACATTTCTCGACCAGGCGCTGAGTGGTGCCAGTCACGACACACACTGGCCCAGCTAACCAATCACAACACATTTCGTATTTCAGAAGATGGGCCTTCATTTGATACAGGAACTATTCGAGTCGTTCATGCCAGACTGGTGAGAGAGTAGGGGTGTGCGATATAAATCGTCTGCAATAATATTGTAATTGTTGTTTTAACGATGTGCGATTTGACATTATCGAGTATTTTGCAAAAACCATTCAAAACATCCCTGCAGAGCGCACGCATACATTACGTGAAGTCTAGACTAGTGCGTGTGCGCATTTAGAGTGCGTTCTTTCACTGCATGATTCAGTCTAATAAAATGCATTTAGAATGATCACAAATTCAAGACATGATGGCAGAAAATGTATATATTTATACCACTTCATATAGTTATTCAATTTCACACGAAGAGTGGCGCTAGTATGAGAGCCTGTTCTAGGGCATAATAGGACCCCTTTAAATAGATTTTGTCACTTTTTTTGGATGTTTTCATGAGAAAATGTTTTACACTACATATTAAGGATCTGATTTATGTGTAAATTTGAGTGTACATTGTCGACACTTGATATAGTGCACAGGTGTCAAACCCATTTCCTGGAGGGCACAGCCCTGCAGAGTTTAGATTCAACTCTAATTAAATGCCCCTGATCTACCTAATCAAATCCTTCAGGCTTATTTGAAAACTACATGGTTTGTGTGTTGGAGCAGGGTTGGAACTAAACTCTGCAGGGCTGCAGCCCTCCAGGAACTGAGTTTGACACCCCTGATATAGTGTGTCCACCTGTGCCTCATCAAGACAACGAATGTTGTATAAAAGTAAAGCAGTTTGGGTATTGTTTTTTTCCTTAGTCGTGTAGCATACACTTGGCATAAGCATTATGTAAAATTGTTGCATAGTTGAAGCTTAACATCAAGGATCCAAAACAAATTATGCTGGTGTGCATGTGTGTTCAGGTCATGAGAGTTATCGGGATGGTCAGCAGCCAGACCACAATATGCATGACAGTCCTTCACCAGCCAGTAGAGAGCGTTCCTCCTCTCTACAGGGCATGGATATGGCCTCGCTGCCACCACGCAAACGGCCATGGCATGACGGACCAGGCACTGGTGACATGGACTCCCCTGGTGCAGGGCCTGATGACAGAGGAGCAGGTGAGGGATGGATAAGTGACAATGATTTGTTTTAATTAGGGATGCACGATATTATCGACTGATATAGAAATCGGCTGATAATGGCTTTAAATTTAAATATCAGCATTGGCCCGATATGAAAAATTATGCCGATATGTCTTACCGATAAGAGGAATACGTTAACTCAAATGTGCTCTGGGTGTGCTAGCGATTAGATCACATCAGCAGTGTGGCTCATTCTTGAAGCAAAGTTTTGCCTGAATAGTGATTGGATTCACTGTGTTGGATCGCTGCATTTAAACTGAGAAAGCACATACAGAATGACACCTTAGGTGTATGATAGAGTAAACAGTAATAGCACATGCCGTGGCAGCAGCAACAGCCTCCCCTGGGTACTAATGCGCGTTCTGTAAGGAGTTTTAATCTGTAGGGGCGATGTTGGCCTACTTCTAATTAAATTAAAAGTAAAATAGCCTACACAAATAACATTTAGACTGTGTTTCTGATTAAATAAAGCAGTAATTGATGTCATAAAAAATGAGTATGTTTTGATTTAAAGGTCAGAAGCTATAGCTTACATGGAAAAAAATCACAAACATGACACTTGTAAATTAAATAATTTTATATATACTGATTTATTCATTAATGTGTAATGTTTGTTTTTTTTAAACAAATCATAAGCTCTAAAAGATTTTCTGAATTTTTACAACTCTTTTGCTTTAGACCATCTACAAATGTTAAATCTTAAAATAAAATGTTTGGGTGAACACCGCATCTTTCTGGGGGAAAAAATGCAGCGATTGTTAAATAGTTTATTTGTAGTTATTTTCAAAGCTTCAATGTGCTGTCAAAAACCTTTTATTATTGTTTATTTAATTCTAACAAATAAGTTAGAAAAGTAACCAAAATTAAAAATATTTTGATTATAATTTCTGCACAGGAGAGTCTTGGTGTTGTTTCCAAACAAAAGGAAATAAATCCGTATCGGCCAAAATGAGTTGAAAAATATCGGCATATCGGCAATAATACAATATCGTGCATCCCTAGTTTAATGTAAAATACATAAGGCATTTTGCATACTATTATTATCTAACTCACCATAGGTCGACCATCACCAAGAGACGAAGGTGGGTATGGGCCTCCATCACGGGGAGGAAGAGGTGGTTGGGGCCGTGGTGGGCCGCCCAACCCAGGTGGTCCTGGTCCTAATGTGGGTCCAAATACCAGGCGAGGGGCTCCACGTGGTGTTATGAGGGGAGGTCGCGGACGGTAGAAATAGTCACACCTGCTTTTCTGGGCACAATGGGGTAAAACTGACTACAGTGAAGACAGGGTAAACAAAGAACCACACATGGCTACAATACCAGCTTCCTTGACGGTCTGAACAATTATGCTGGCTTGGACAGATGTCTGGAAGCACTTCAGTAAAATAAGCATGGAACCCTGATTGGAGGCTAAGGTTTAGCTTTTTCTCTATGATGTATTGGATGGAAGGTGGTGATACCAGTTATCCAGGGCCAGATGTTTTGGCTTACGATGCCCCTTGCTACCTGCTTGGTGTACACATGGTACATGGAGTTGTTCTAACCTTACATCAGCACTGAGAAGAATAACTGATGTAAGAGGGGGGCTCATCGTAGTGCAGTGAGTAATATCTTTTGTAATGGACTGATTGTGGTCCAGGAAATTTTATTTGTGATGCATGGTACGACTCTGTAAAATCTTAACAGACATCACTTCCCTGCACTGAGCAGCTGACCTGCTTTGTGATTCACTTGGACAGTGGCAGCTGAATTTGAACCAGCACCTGAGCCCCTTCTTTTTTGGGGGGGCTTTAATGCTTCTGATGTATAAAACACAAAATGTTTTGTGTACCATTGATTTCCTCAGTCAGATTCTGTCATCCAGCACAAATGCAAGTCAATCTAGATAAGGGCCAATTTTGCAACTGGTATTATCTTGTGGACTATGTCTATTACTAGAGAAAAGTTGACTCTTGAATGTTTCATTCCCCCAGTGTCTCAGCGCTGTTTATTTAATTTCATTTTTATGTAAAATAATGGATATAATCTTTCTGTAACCTTACCAGGCTACTTTGAGTGACAAAGTTGCAGACTTTGTTTCTGTGTGTACAGTTTGTCACAAAATTTGTCATATTGTTTTGTCCTTTTTTGTATGAAACCATAATAGACTGTGCAAAATGTATGTAAACTCTCCCTGCTCTTGTCATTTCTTTCACCCACTCCATAGTGTTTTTTCTGACACTGATGACAATTCTTGAAGGCAGCAGCGTCGGTCCAGATTCTGGAGATCTACCTTTCTTTTCTGCTTTCCTCTAGAAGTGTGGTCACACAAGCCTGAGATTCTCTATTGCTCACGTGTTCTCATTGTGAATTCGCAAGGAATTCACAACATTTACATTTTTATAAGCAGTGGAACTCAATACTATGTTAACTCGCAATTCCAGTCTCCCACAATCGCATGTGTATGACTGGTCAGTGGAGTGAAAAATCAGTTCACTCCAGTCAGTGGAGTGAAAAATGGAGCAGAAAAATGCCCTTTAATTCCAGCCCTGTAATAACACAAATTTTTAATTTCCTAACTTGATTGATTCAAGAGTGCTGTTTAGAGTTGGATCTAAACTTGGCAGGAAGGTAGATCACCAGGAGAACACAGCAGCCCTGCTTTAAACACTGTCTTGACCTGATTTTACATAAAGTAACAATCTCTAAAGCTATCTCTTCTGTGATTTTTCTCTTAGCCAACCATGTCAAATGGCACTAGTTTTTGGTTTCTATTTTTGCATTATGGTATAGGGTAGTTCTGCCCACACCAAAAAAACCCCCCGCATTTTCACAATGTGCTAGTTTTATGTTTATTTGCAGTGTTTCAAAACAAGTAGCTTAAATGGCTGGATTTGACAAAACTACTGAGAATGTGTTTACGCCTTTGCTCTGGTCCAGGAATACATCAGCACTGCACTTTGTATGTCTCTCGTTTTACATGCCTGATTTAACTTGTCAGCAAATTAGTGAAGGCTCCAGAACCAGCCTATAGCCTTCTGCGTGTCATGGGAGACACTCAAAGAACAGGATAGAGATGCTATACATTTATGACCACCATATATGATGCAGAAGTGAGCTGTCCTTAAATAAATGGCTTCTCTTTATTCAGACCAAATGGCTTGAAGAAGAGAACACAAAGTAAGCTGTTTATTAGGTTTATTTGCAAAAAGTTTCAAGAGCGGTTCAGAAACATTAAACGGTAAGTAGTATTTGATATCTTGGTCATACATATGGTCCCTGTCACAGTGCAAGTCACAAAACATTTAGATATCCCCATCCACAGAATGCTGTTCACGCTGAACTCAGTATAGGCTACTGCCAGAATTTCACAATCAAACATGGCAGTAACGTTACCAGACCAGTCACTCAAAAAAAAAAAAAAAGGTGCGAAAACCGAGTATCTTCCATGATAAAAAAAAAAAGTCTGTTGCCCAGTCCGTGAAATGCCTGATCATATAGGCATGGCCTTACCGGTCACAGTTCTTCTAATAGCAGACGCTGCCATGCCACCCACAAACCTCATCCCGGCACTCCCACCCGGCAACAAAGCCACGATGTAACCCACAATAGCAGCGATTTGAAGACAGGCTCCAATAGCTGTGAGCAGCGTGCTGTGAAGGTTCAGCGCCGCATACAGAGTGCCCACCAGAGAGCACAGGTACACCGCGGCTCCCGGTGTGGGAGTTGCAATGAGTTTACTGGGTCCGCGGAGGACCGCCGCCCCGAGGAGCGCGAACACGGATCCAAGCGACCACAGCAGAGCGAACTTACGCGCCTTCAGTAGGAGTAAAGGTGCGTAAAGTGCAGACAGTCCAAAGCACAGAGCAGAGAAGAAAATACACGTTCCGAACGCGATCAGTCGCTGAGATCGACTCATGCCGGGCAAACACGGGTCAGGCTCTGATGACCACGGCCACGAGAAGCCGCTGCTCGATCCTTGGCCTGATGACGCTCCACGGCTACTGGATCCAGAGAACGGACTCGACCACCTGCCGAACCAGGTCCCCGGCACCGAAGTGGGTTCATCGATGTCTATTGCAGTGCTGGAACTGGACTGTGATATCGTCTTCGCGCCGCTTTTAGACTGAGCCAAATATTCCTGGAGCTGTCGGTTTAATTCAGCCATTATTCACTTAAGAGTGTGTGGATCGAAAACAGGAAGTTGAGGCATTGCGATGACAATGATTCACAGTGACGTTGCTGTACGCGACGGAAGTACAGTTTTGTGTATATACACCCACATGACATTATAGATTCCATTATAGACACAAGATTCAAGGGTATGTAAACTTTTGAATGTGGTCATTTTTATAAATTTATTATATACTCCACAAGAAAAAATTATAAGAGTATACATCTGTTATGTGAAATAGCTTATTTAGGTCAGTACCAGGCCCGGATTGGCCATCAGAAGCACCGGGCGAATTCCCGGTGGCCTGGAGGCTGAATTGACCCGCTGCCCTGTTTTTTTTTTTGTTTGTTTTGTTGTTATTATTATTTTATATTTTTGTCTTCTCAATTTACCAAATTGATAATTTCCGGTTTTGTCATACGATAATAAATCATAAATCGGTCAGTCTTGGCTGGCAGCTATACGAATCGGCACACATGTTCCGCTCTTCAAACGACGGCTTCGAACAGAGTCGATGCGCAGGACTCGATGAAGGAGAGGAAGCAGCGAAATGTAGCAAAAATGCCTGTTCAGGCCTTCAGGTGCAGGTCAGCTTCATCTGTAAATACGCTAAAGAGTTTTGTCTTTATTAACCTAGTTGAGTGTTAGGCTATCAGGGGCACCCTATTTTTAACATCATTCAGAATACTGTTCTAAAGGGCATCGTTACCGATTGGGAAAAAAAACTACATTGACGATGACCTACAGCCAATGAGAGACCAAGATAGAAGTTCGGGGAGGAGTTATCAGTATTTTAATAGATATGAACAATTATATCATACAGAAACATTTGCTTGACCAGTCACAACATCAGCATAACAGTTAATTATTTACCTCCAACTCTCTTTGTAGAGCACCCAATCCCTGTTCCCTGCATCTCCCTCCTACATAATCTGTGGAGTAATTTAATGCGTTATAATTTTCAAAATAGTAATTATAGAGTATACTATATCGATCTACACTTACAGACTTTAAATTTTGATTACTGGAGAGTGTGAATATTTGCGTCCTATACACCGCAAAACCCAGAGTGTATCTGTGAACTGGAGCACACACACAGAGCATTCCAGCAGGGAGCAATACCATCATCTTTCTCTTTTAATTCTACATACTGAATAAGAACAAACACAAGTAAGGCCATATCGCCAAGTGCCTCCCCTACACATCTCTCTCCATGACGGTGACAACCACACTTTTTATAACAAGGCAGTAAATGAACCAAACCCACCCGAACTAACTTGAACATAAACACAAATAACATTGCTAACGCAAAAACTCAACCATCTTCTTAATTAACACATAAATCAACTCTAAACATACCCATAATGCACCTGGCTGCTAGCGCTCACTGCCATTACAATACCAAACCATGCATGCAGCAGCCGCTTGCTTTAGCTAAAAATAACAAGTGTTCTGTGAATGTTGATGCTTTAATAACGAATACTTATCGGGAGTGTGTATGCTGGGATTTCATAAATGTAATAGAGAATAAAGTAACAGTAACTAGTAATGTAACTAATTACTAATTACTTTTGAAATAAAGTACTTAACTAAAATACTTTTAAAAGGAGTAATCAGTAATCAGTAATTTAATTACATTTTCAGAGTAACTTGCCCAACACTGCCCACTAAAATGTCTTTATATCAAGGACCCGATCATGGAACAATGCACAGTTCAAGCGCAGCTTGAGCTTCTTGAGTCTGTTCAGTAAAGAGCGTTTTGATTGGTGGATTAAAAGCTCACCGCGATTGGCTGAACGGAACATCCTCCAAAAAAATATATTTATGAATCTTAACCTGCCAGGAAGGTCTCAAAAATACCACACACAAATTCAAAGCAGTCCACGCATGTGTGATGACTTGCAAATGCAGATTCAACGATCCATAAATACATGTACCATTATTCATAAATGTGTGATGGAAATTAATTCAAGAAATTTTGTGATAGAAACATATTTGTGTAAACATTTTAAATTTATTTAGGTAAGATGCATTTGTGTGAGCATTTGGGGAAATATTTATGCTTTTACTTGTGTATTTATGAATTGTGTTTTGAATTTACGAATCGGATTTTGTAAATTGTAAATTGTGCTGTGCATTTATGAATTTTGTTTTGCAAATGTGTTATTTTTGAGGCTGATCTGGCTCCATAGTTTCACACTGCATGACTTCACAATAGGAAGAATCGCCGACAGCTCTGTCTGGTCCGCAAACTACGTTTCACAACAAAACACACGCGAGAAGTGATAAGGAAATAACGCGAGAACCTGCGTGCGTCAGACCGGAGTTCTCGAGCAAGACTGTAATTATTAAAAATATATATATATAGCCCGCAAATTGTCTGTGAGCTGATTTACAGCTACAAGGAGAAAAAGAAAAACAGATTATGTAGGAGGGAGATGCAGGGAACAGGGATTGGGTGCTCTACAAAGAGAGATGGAGGTAAATAATTAACTGTTATGCGGATGTTGTGGCTGGTCAAGCAAACGTTTCTGCATGATATAATTGTTCATATGTCTATTAAAATACTGATATTCTGGTCTATAACTCCTCCCCAAACTTCTATCTTGGTCTCTCATTGGCTGTAGGTCATCGTCGATGTAGTTTTTTTATTTATTTTTTTTTTATGAATGCAAACGTCACAAAGATGACATTAAAGATATACAACTTTGTATAGAGTACACAACATTTGTCAACAATATGTACAATGTCATCTGAACATACAGAACAAAAGAAGAAAAAGATAAAGAAAAAAGAAAAATTGGAAAAAAAACATGAGGGTAAGATATTAATTTATATTTCAATTAGAGTATACAAATTAAAGTCATTACAAATTGAAGTTGTTCTTCTCGCTTTCTGATTTACAGAGGATGAAATAGTATTAAGATACATTTTAAATTCTTTCAAAAAAACAAGAAAAATTGGTTTGTTGTTGGTAAATTTACACTTATGGATATAGAATTTGCCAAGAAAATAAATTAAATTTATAACAAAACAAGCTTTGTTTTTATTAGAATCAGAATCAAAGTGTCCAAAAAAGTAACCGATAAATCTTGTTGGATATTATCTTTAATAAATGTTTCAATATCTTTCCATAGATGTTCAGTATAGAAACATGACCAAAATAAATGATAGACAGTTTCTGTGTGAACTTGGCAAAATGAGCATCTTGTATCAATATTGGTTTTTAACAGGGTAAAATGTATTTATTATTTTAAAAGACACTTCTTTTACTTTATTGGTGAGTAAATATTTATGTTGTAAAGACCAAATCTTTTTCCATTTAAAATTTTTAAATAAATTATTCCAGTAAAAGATTGCAGGAGATATCGAGATAATATTGGTGGAAATTTGAAAGTTTGATAGGAATTTTTGATAAGTTGTAGTTGCACATCAGTAAAAATCGTATACCTCCAATATATAAAAAGCTTGAGGGAAAATATTCCAGATGGAGTTTTGATTATTCAAATATTGATGAAGCCAATTTATTTTGAAAGTGTAATTTAAAGAACTAAAATCAATAACATTTAAGCCACCTTTGTTGTAAGAATTTAAAATAACAGACTTCTTCATATAATGGCTTTTGTTTTTCCAGACAAAATCTGTTAGAGCTCTATCAACCAATTTACATGTAGGCTTATCTACATAAAGAGATTGGGCCGCATAAGAGAGGCGTGAAAGTCCCTCAGCCTTAGTGAGCAAAACTCTTCCTTTAATAGATAGATCCCTTTGAAGCCAGCAATTAATTTGTTTCTTTGTTTTTTCAATAATCGGATTAAAGTTTGTTGCACATGTTTTTTCTTTAGTTATTTCTATACCAAGATATTTAACAGCTGCTTTTAACAGCTATGCCACAGATTGAAGAGACATTACAACTTTTAATGGGAAATAATTCACATTTATCAATATTAAGGTTTAGACCAGAAGCTTTAGAAAATGACTGAAGAGTATTTAAGGCTATTGAGATTTGAGAGGAGTCTTCTAAAAACAATGCTGTGTCATCAGCTAATTGACTAATGATTAATTCTGCATTTCCAACAGTGATGCCTTTTAGGTTACTCCTTTTAATATGTAAATTAAGAAATTGCACTGCAATTAAGAACAGATAAGGAGACACTGGGCATCCTTGACGCACACCACGATTTAGCGAAAACCTGGGAGAAGTACCGTTTTTTAGTTTAATTGAACTATTTCCATTTACATATAACATTTGAACCATCTTACAGAAATAATCACCAACGCCTATTTTTTTAAGTGCTTGAAATAAAAAAACATGTTCTAAAGTATCAAAGGCAAAATAAACAATTTATTTCTTTTTTTTCTTTTGTTCTGTATGTTCAGATGACATTGTACATATTGTTGACAAATGTTGTGTACTCTATACAAAGTTGCATATCTTTAATGTCATCTTTGTGATGTTTGCATTCATAATAAATATTTAAAAAATAAAAATTTAAAAATTAAAAAAAATTAAAAAAAGAAACTGCGCCGGCTGAGTTAGCCGGCTGCTCTCGAAACGCTCTCGCGGTGCTTTGATGCCACACATGACAGTGACGTGGCGTCGGCGCCTTCTCAAGTCGGACAAAATTACTAACCGGCATGCACTGCTTCAAGTCAGATTGCGATCGATCTGCGCAGTGCTGCATGAAGTCGAACGCACCAATTGACTCCTCTCATGTGACTTTCCCTCATTCATTCTCCCCCACTAAACATGGCACGCTATAGGACCTCTGATGTAGGGGGGTCAGATAGAAAGTAGCCTACGCATAACATGGAGATTTACTTGTAAATATTAAGATGCATTTCTATAGCCCTGACTGATTTTAAAATGTAATTTTCGGAATCAATGATTCAGTGAACCATTCATTAAGTCAGTTACTTGCTTTGCTTTGGAATGAATCAGCCATTTGAACGAATCAATTGAATGAATGACAGGTATTCTGTAGCATTCAAATTCAAATAGCCAACATTGTGAATATGGAAACATTTGGATCCGTGCCAAATGAGAGAGTAAGAAAGGATTATAGGGCCAAACAATAAAAAAATTAAATTAAATTAAAAAAACTCCAGAATAAAGTCTTTAGCCTATAATGCAAGATTAAACTCATTAAATATCCAGAAAAATGTAGAAATAAAATATTGAGAATAAAAATAATTAAATTTAGAGAATAAAGTCGTTCATCAGCATCGTCAACTTCATCTTTGCAGCCGACACTGACTCAGAAAACAGTTTAGTAATAAGTAGCCTATATAAAATATGTTCTAGCTATTTATGCGATCCGCTTGAGCGCGGAATAGGCTATAGCCTATAAAACGCTCGTTTAGTAGAGTTTAGTTTAAGTTGATTTAATTTAATAGTTTAATTAAATATAAATATAAACGTGTGATTACTAATGGCTTAAATTAATGACTATAATAGCCCTTTTAATAATAATAATAATAAATCAAGGAAGAAATAACTGACAACGTGCCGTTGAATTACAGAAGGGAAAAAAAAACAAGGTACCTTCACGAAGTTCTTGTTTGGCAAAACTAATATAAGCTATTCTGTCTTAAGACAAGTTAAGTTAGAACAAGTTCAATAAAAAATCTTTATTATATTTCTACGGTAGAGGAGAATAGCCAAACTAAAAAGAAACAAAGAAAACTCAATGTAACATTCATAAAACCGTACTCAATGGAATGCTCACATGTGACTGGGGCTAGTGCCATCTAGTGGTCGCTGATTTAGATCGCCAATAGTGTCTGTCTGCCAGCTGCGTGTGGATCGCGAGCTGTGTGTGCGTGGATTGCGCAAGGCTAAAGGGGCGGAAGGAAAGTCTCAAAATTCAAATGAATCGACTCAGAAGAGACGCGAATGAATGCAGGCGTATCGCCTGATCCACAAATGCACATTTTAATGCTACATGCACAAATTATGATGCTTTAATACAAACTATAACATTTGTATTCACAAATATGTCTCTATTTGAACAAAATGCTGCACAGTAATGTAATTCTTAACTCTGCAGACACCGGTTGAAAAGCATTTGTTTCAGTGTAGTGACGCACATTTGCGAATTTTTCAAATCGTGTACACGTTAATGAATTGCACTGGGCCTTGTTTGTTGGTAGTTGTGTGTGGGGGGGGGGACGTGAAATGCTGTAAACTGCGAAAATGAAGTCTCAAAATCCAAATGAACCAAACCAGATCGACTCGAACTAGACGTCAATTAATGCACGTGTGTCACCTGATCCACATATGCACCATTCCTTTTTGCCTGAGTAATTTATGATATATTAATGCAGAACAGAAAATTTTTATTCGCAAACATATCTGTATTTGTACAAATCGCTGCACAATCATTTAATCCCGAATTTTACAGACTCAAATTAAAGGCATTTGTTTGTGGTTAGTAAGATACATGTATAAAATGTATGCAGTACATGGATAATTGTGCGTGCATCTATTAATCATTTTGAGTCTAATTTCATCCCATAGTAGATATTCTCATGGATTTATTGTATAGGAAGGGAGGGAGCTTGAGCAGACAGCTAAATTTTTCAAAAAAGATATTGTACTAATTTTGACAAGTACAATAAAAAAGGGAGAGACAGAGATATTGGGGAAAATTAAGAAAAGTAAAAAGGGAAAAAAAATTCTCTCCCTTTTTTTATTGTATCTGTCACTTCTTGGCCAGCAGGTCTACTGTTATGAACAGGACTGTGTCCACCTTGTTGCAAAACGACCACCTCATTGCAATTTATCACAGAATGATATTTGTCTTAAAATGATAATTGTCTTATATACCCGAGATTTAACAAACCTATATTTTATACAAATAAATTAAAAAAATGTCTAAAGTGCCTAAAAGTCAAAATCAGTACAATATCTTTTTTGAAAAATCATAATACTGAACACACTATTGCATTATTAGGCTGTGATATTTTTGTGTTGCTGTCTGCTCAAGCTCCCTCCCTTCCTATACAATAAATCCATGAGAATATCTGTCTGATAAAGTTGTTACTGTAACTTTCCAATCGATAACGATGTCCTTTAGAACAGTATTCTGAATGATGTTAAAAATAGGGTGCCCCTGATAGCCTAACAGGTGCTAGCAGTTTAATACTCAACTAGGTTAATAAAGACAAAACTCTTTAGCGTATTTACAGATTAAGCTGACCTGCACCTGAAGCCCTGAACAGGCATTTTTGCTACATTTCGCTGCTTTTTCTGGCCGCTTCCTCTCCTTCATCGAGTCCTGCGCGATCCACACAACCCCGTCGAGTGTGCCGTCGGAAGCCACGCCCGTATCAACCTTGTGATTTCCAGGGTGATTTCCCCATCCCCATTCCAGGGAAACCCAGAGGGCTTAAACAGTCCATTCATGCTCGAAAACCCTCCAATGTGGCTGAATTAAAACAATTCTGCAAAGAAGAGTGGGCCAAAATTCCTCCACAGCGATGTGAAAGACTCATTGCCAGTTACACTTGATTGCAGTTGTTGCTGCAAAGCGTGGCACAACCAGTTATTAGATTTAGGGGGCAATTACTTTTTCACATAGGGCCATACAGGTTTTGACAGCTTTTTCCCTTAATAAAATAAATAATCATTTAAAAACTGCATTTTGTATTTACTTGCATTATCTTTGTGTAATATTACAATTTGTTTGATGATCTGAATCTTTTTAAGTGTGACAAATATGCAAAAAATTTAAAAAACAGGAAGGGGGCCAACACTTTTTCACACCACTGTATGTTGAAGCAGTTTATGAAAGTTTAGGGGATCTAAATGAAATAATATTGTCATTAGTTTTACTAATACACGTTTTCTTATTTTGGTAAATGAAGTCTAGGCTAAAATGCCACAACTTAAATCTAATATATATTTAATATGTCTAATATACAGAGCTGATTTCGTCATCACAACAGCCTGTAAAACGCTTGCATTGATTAAAGTAGGATAATTGTTAATTAAAACTTTTAAATCTGACCTTGTTCATTTATGTAATGATATAAATTCACATTTATTACGATCGATTTTGACCTACCCAAGGCAAAATTAAAATGTATCAAATTTAAATGGGACAATTGGATTTTGATATTGTAAAAGTATGTAAAATTATTGTAAAAGTTGGTATTGTATAATTTTGATTTTATTTTCTAAAGATGTGTTCCACTTATCATAAAGTGTTAACATTTGAATGACAGAATCAACAGTTCTCCATATGCAGTAGGCAACACACACATAGGCTGAATAAAGATTGCTTGCATTAATAGGTTATATAAGTACCATAACATTGACCTTCAGGCCTTGTTCATCACAACTTGATATGAAATGTGTCCAGGTCCTCCACATACTTAAAGATTAATAAAAAAGACTAAAAAGTATTAATAAAAATTAATACTTTTATTTAGCAAGGATGCTTTGAATTGATCAAAAGTGATGATAAAGACATTTATAATGTTACAAAAGATTTCTATTTTACGATAAATGCGTTTATTCTGAACTTTCTATTCATCAAAGAAACCTGAAAAATTCTACTCTGCTGTTTTTTTAACATACTAATAATAATAAATGTTTTTTGAGCACCAAATCAGAATATTAGAATGATTTCTGAAGGATCATGTGACTGGAGTAAAAGATATGAAACAAATGCCCCACAGGCAGAGCAGAGGAGTTTAAAATTAATCTCTCTCTTCATTGGTCAGCTGTCTTCAAAGCCTTTTTAGGGTTTGAACTTGCCAGCAGTGGATCCATAGCACTCTAGTGTAGAGCTCAAACGTGAAAGAGACCACACCAAGGGACCAGGTCAGTTACTAAAAGCCTTAAAACACTATAGGAACAATGCAGTAAAATGTAAAGACAGGTCAGATATATATTTAAATAGGCTATATTAGAATGGTGTAAGTGTAAAATTAATTGTGGTGGCCTCAGACGCTGGGATAGGCTTCAGCCCCCCAGGAACTTAAAGAGGAAGCAGTTTGGAGAATTGTGTGACAGTGTATTCATAAACTTTATGCATGTGAGATGCATCGTTCCACATTGTAGTGGAAAGTTCATGAAACTGAAAAATACTGTGCTATTTAGTACACATGACTCTGTTAGTTTAGAAATCTGCCTGCAGCTTTGTGGGTTACTGGTTTTGCTGGTTTGTGTGTTCTGTGTCCCCCCTGCAGTTCTAAAATAATGTGTACAGGTCAATGATGTGATTCTCATTATTTTTTAATCTATTAGTTTATTCATAAATACACTCATATACAATGACTTTAATACGCATCTTACATGATGAGCATCTTTGTACTTTGTATTTGTACTGTTGTTTCATGCTTAATGAAGATCTGTTATCAAAACATTTTTTAGACATTTTTTCTTTGGAATTTCCTTGAAAATGGTACAAATATGTTCCAAAACCATATCCATTTAACATGAATACATTTCTAAGGACTTGGCACATGTGTTTTAAACTTGATTTAAAAAAATAAAATCATGACAGCAGATTTTTACGTTCCTTTTCTTAATTTTTTCATTGACCTGTACACATTTGTGATTTTTGTGGCCTATGTTCTGAGAACAATTGCAGCTACCTGTACATTAATTTTTTATAAGAACTATATAGACCCAAAATAATAATAAACTATAATAGAAATAGCTTTGTTCCCAAACTTATTCTAAACCTGTTTAGTGCATTGTTGTTGTTTTTTTAATAAAAAAAAAACTCCTGATATTGTTTCTTTCCATGCAGCGATATGTCAATATCACAGATAACACCAACTCTCTTCCTGAGTGGGGCTGATGCTCCTTTGAATCAGGCACTTATGACCCGCAAAGGCATTACACTGATCGTGAACGTGACCCTATCCCACACCTGCCCTATCTACCCAGGTGTGGAGTGCATACGTGTTGCAGTGTCCGACCTCCCAAATGCCCGTCTAGGTGATCATTTTGACCACATTGCAACTCGAATCCATGGTAACAGATCTGGAGGAACCCTAGTGCACTGCGCTGTGGGCATGAGTCGCTCACCTGCTCTAATAATGGCCTACCTCATGAAGTACAAAGGAGTGACTCTGCGGCAGGCACATAACTGGGTTAAAGACAGCAGACCTTGCATATGCCTTAATACAGGATTCTGGACCCAACTTCTGGACTATGAGAGGAAACTCTACGGTAAGAATACTGTGAAGGTGGCTAAACCACTGGATCCACTGCCAATGCCTAAAACACCAAAACTACCTTCCAAGTACAGCATGAGACGGTGTCCTCCTTCGCCAAGGCTGAGCCGACTTAGAAGATTCACCTCCTTGGCTCTTTAATCAACAACAGCAAACTGATCTTTTGCCAAATGTGGACTTGAAATTTCTATTTACATATTGTAAGGGCAATGAAAAATTTCTTAACCATCATTTTGAATAAGGATCAACAAGATCTATGCAGTGAAAGAAAGTCAACATGACTCTTGTTTTTCCACCAGCATGTGTTTTTAAGAGGCTTTTAGCCATTTCCTCCTGGCTTCTAATGCAATTCACTTTCAAGGATGTTTATTGTTTATTCGTTTTTAATGTGGCCTGGCTGGAATTCCGGGAATAAAATAATCTTAAAATTTAGTATGCATTATTTAACCAACAGAGGACACTGTTGTAGCATTAAACTCACACTAAATAAGAAACCCAGGGATAATAAATGAAAAGCCTCAATGAAAATTGAGAGGTTAATTTTGAATATCTTTATCTCAATTGTCTAAATCTGCTTGAATTTCTACAGTATGATGTCAAGTCAAGTCAAGTCACCTTTATTTATATAGCACTTTTAACAATACAGATTGTGTCAAAGAAACTTTACAGTATTACAGTTTTTCTGAATTGCAAAAAGACTAAAACCCAATCTCTTAATCAAATTCTCACTAGCTTAAACCAATTTGTGGAATAAAGCACTCTTTCTGCTAAACCTTAAATATGTTCAGGCAGTTAGGCTCTATTTGCAAATCTCATGCATTTTGTTTTTTGCAAAACTCTAAACACATTATCATTCACTTAAACACTTATCACACTGTGATGCATTTGTGCTGCAAAATGTTAAACACAAACGCCAAAAGTTAAACACAACTAAAGCACAGTTGTCATCGTTTACACACAACGATTCAAAAGTTTTCACACTTGTTTCTAATGATGTGATCAAACCAACTGTACAAAATATGAGCCAGAGTTCCGAGTGCACATGGCACATGTGACTGAATGACGATACGAACAATAGATGGAAACAATCTGAGAAGGAGAGGAGGAAGAGTACATGTAAGATGTGGAGGATGTGGAGGATGAGGAGCAGCTGCGTGTGGATCGCGAGCTGTGTGTGCGTGGATTGCGCAAGGCTAAAGGGGCGGAAGGAAAGTCTCAAAATTCAAATGAATCGACTCAGAAGAGACATGAATGAATGCAGGCGTGTTGCCTGATCCACAAATGCACATTTTAATCGCTGCACAATCATTTAATCCTGAATTCCACAGACTCAAATTGAAAGGCATTTGTTTGTGGTTAGTAAGATACATGTATACAATTTATGCAGTACATGGATAATTGTGCATGCATCTATCAATCATTTTGAGTCTAATATCATCCCATATTTGTTTACTTTCAAACAAGACAAATATTTGAAATAGTTTTTGTGACCACGTTTCTAATTGCACTTTCAGTTCTGCATTCTGCATTTCAGTTCTGCATCCTGCTTGCTACCTCACTTAAAATTCATAAAATGAATTTAAAAGGCATTCTTAGTTCATCTCTAAACTGACACAACCCTGCTCACTGAGAGACTTGTATGTATGTATTAAGCTGTTGTTGCTCTTGTTCTTGTTGACCTATACTAGATATCAAAGAATTGGCCATGTGACACAAGATGAGAAAAAAAGTCTCAGGTTGTCATTCATCACCTTTATAATGCAGGTTTATTCCTCACAGTCTCTCTTTTAATAATGTCTGTTTAGTGCTTTTGGCAATGTTTTGTTGGTGCTGAGTGAGGGGAGAGAAGTTTTAGACATGCTTCTCTTGAGGGGGTGAGTGAATGTGCTGAAAGCTGAGAGAGACCGCACGGAGTGGAAAGAGTCAAAATGTCTTAGATAAAAAAGCCACTTATTTATCTTGAGAATAAATATAATTTATTTTTGGCTGAAAGCCTGTCATCTTGTGCAATTAACAACAAAAAAGTTGGCCAACTATGTATTGGGATAAAGTTAAGTGTGTTTGTGTGTGCCAGCCCATGTGTTTCTTTGTGTGTGTGTGTGTGTGTGTGTGTGTAATGAGACTGCTTTCAGTAAGCCCATCAAGGGATAAATAAGCATGCCATTACCATACACTCATTTATCTTTCTGCACATTATTTGACAGCAAACCATCCTTGTAAGGTATTGCAGTCTGACCACAAATGCTATGTTAGATGTTTCCCTGGAAGGTATAGCAGAGCAGTCAGAGAGAGAGAGAGAGAGGGTGAGGTGGGGTGGGTGGAGGGCACAGTGCCAAACACCAGGCGCCACGCTTCCAGCATGATGACCTCATCCCCATCTACTACTAGAACATATTGTCTACATTCATCATCACTGAATGTAGTGTTTGTCTTCGTTCATGCACAATGAAATTTAACAGCATTACCAAATAATACAAACATTTAAAAGGCTTAAAGTAAAAATTTCCATTTGTCCCTTTTGCTAGAATTCTGTGGAATCAAGACCTAAATAAGCGGCTGCTGTTGCTTTTTTCACCCCACTTACCCTGCAAATGTGGTAGTAGTTACTTTATTACTGCCATTAATACTTTTTTATTTTCTGAAATGGTTGTCATCAATCAAAAAACATGAAAATCTTTCATGAAGCTTCAAATGCATGTTGAAACACTTTTGTCAGGCAGTAAGAAGAACTGTACTATTCATACAAATCTCTGTATTCCCTGAAATAAATTCCCAGAGCATGTTTCAGCAGTTATGGAAACATTTTATTGCAAATATACTCAAATATCAATATCCTTTCAAAAAGCAAATGCAAATAAATAAAACTTCAGCCCTGTTAGAATGGAATGCGTACACATACCACATGAAAAAATACGTACACCTCTATGAACAGAGTTTAAATGTTACCATTATTTTGGAAAGAAATAGCAGTGCAATCCTGCTGCCCTTTGCAACAGTGGTAATACGTAGAGTCTCTTTTAGATGCTTGAAAAGAGTCCTCCCTTTTATGAAATTAGTATTCTAATATGTCCTGAATACCTTACCTAATAAAGATATGTATTTTGTCAACACTGTAAAAATGGGCTTCTTTGTAGTCATTGGTTGTGTTTTGTTTGTGTCCTCATACTCCAATAAGAATGCCAGAAAACAGACTGTCTTGGAGAATTGTGAGGGCTGAGCCTGTCCCATTGTCAATAAGAATAGATACATACTCTCCAGCCTGTGAAAAAAAGCATCTACATTAATCATGCTTTTTGTTTGTTTTATGGGTCAGTAATATAGAAGTGTTTATGATAAAGAGATATTCATAGATATTGCATATCCACTTTTTTTTAGTTGGTGTGTTGTCATAACTCATAAAACATTAATAGCCAAAAAGTAAGCATCACATTATTGAAAGAGGGCAATAATGTATATGTATAAAACAGCAGTTTTGATGGGGATTGATAAGACTGTCAAGGGCCCTGGAGCAGAAGATGCCCCTGTGGCTGAACAAAAATAAAAAGTGGGCCCAAATATGGATATTTTCCCAGTCACATATTTTCAGTCAGCATTATTAGCACAAACAATTTCAGTAACCTGTAAAATTCTTGTTCAGTTAAATTATCTTATTATGTCAGTCAGTCATACCTGTAGGTAAAGAGTCCCGGTCAGGAGAATACTGAATTCTCCCCCTGTAGTGCTCACTCCAGTCACTGTCTCCAAAGACCTGCATCATTATAAACACATTAATCATGGTTTAGGACTTATTTGCTTGACTCAGTTCAAACGGTCAGTGCTATTGGTGATTATGGACCATTGCTACTCACACATTACTCTGACAAAGAGACTCTATGCATATAGAGGCCTTAACACTTTCCCTCTGCCTGGCATGAGGCTTTTTCTGAGACTCATTGGATTCTGATACAAATCTCTGTATTCCCTGAAATAAATTCCCAGAGCATGTTTCAGCAGTTATGGAAACATTTTATTGCAAATATACTCAAATATCAATATCCTTTCAAAAAGCAAATGCAAATAAATAAAACTTCAGCCCTGTTAGAATGGAATGCGTACACATACCACATGAAAAAATACGTACACCTCTATGAACAGAGTTTAAATGTTACCATTATTTTGGAAAGAAATAGCAGTGCAATCCTGCTGCCCTTTGCAACAGTGGTAATACGTAGAGTCTCTTTTAGATGCTTGAAAAGAGTCCTCCCTTTTATGAAATTAGTATTCTAATATGTCCTGAATACCTTACCTAATAAAGATATGTATTTTGTCAACACTGTAAAAATGGGCTTCTTTGTAGTCATTGCTTGTGTTTTGTTTGTGTCCTCATACTCCAATAAGAATGCCAGAAAACAGACTGTCTTGGAGAATTGTGAGGGCTGAGCCTGTCCCATTGTCAATAAGAATAGATACATACTCTCCAGCCTGTGAAAAAAAGCATCTACATTAATCATGCTTTTTGTTTGTTTTATGGGTCAGTAATATAGAAGTGTTTATGATAAAGAGATATTCATAGATATTGCATATCCACTTTTTTTTAGTTGGTGTGTTGTCATAACTCATAAAACATTAATAGCCAAAAAGTAAGCATCACATTATTGAAAGAGGGCAATAATGTATATGTATAAAACAGCAGTTTTGATGGGGATTGATAAGACTGTCAAGGGCCCTGGAGCAGAAGATGCCCCTGTGGCTGAACAAAAATAAAAAGTGGGCCCAAATATGGATATTTTCCCAGTCACATATTTTCAGTCAGCATTATTAGCACAAACAATTTCAGTAACCTGTAAAATTCTTGTTCAGTTAAATTATCTTATTATGTCAGTCAGTCATACCTGTAGGTAAAGAGTCCCGGTCAGGAGAATACTGAATTCTCCCCCTGTAGTGCTCACTCCAGTCACTGTCTCCAAAGACCTGCATCATTATAAACACATTAATCATGGTTTAGGACTTATTTGCTTGACTCAGTTCAAACGGTCAGTGCTATTGGTGATTATGGACCATTGCTACTCACACATTACTCTGACAAAGAGACTCTATGCATATAGAGGCCTTAACACTTTCCCTCTGCCTGGCATGAGGCTTTTTCTGAGACTCATTGGATTCTGAAAAAAAAAACAGATACATGATGCAGAGTTAAAGGGATTGTGACAGGCAGACATGTTCAGTGGTACTAGGACCCCACCCTGTTCCACTGAGCTTTATCTAAGGGACAGGCTGTTGGATAGGCCACACACAAGTAACATGATGCAAACAGGAATAAGGTATTGCATGTACTTCAGCTAGCAAAATGATGCAATAAAGCTTATATTTTATGTTTCTATCAGTCTAAATGGGAAAACTCAATTACCTGCTGGTGCATATTGTTTAGCTTATGTATATATTCATGCCTTGTTGTCAAGTATGCATACTTCATGAAATATGGATGCCTAAAAATGCTATTTTTGATACATTACAGTATGACAGACTGCGTCCACGGGAAATGTGGTGAACACTACAACAAGTGAACACTATCCCATTAAGACTAGGCCAGAGGAGAACTGGTCCTCCAACTGAGCCTGGTTTCTCCCAAAGTTTTTTTTTTTTTTCTCAATTTCTGTCACCTGAGAAAATTAGGGTTCCTTACCACTGTTGCCTTTTGGCTTGCGTATGGAGTTTGAACGACACAAAACTTGAACTGGCACTATTGTCACTATTGAACTGTAGAGCCACATTTTGCAACATTGACACTGTTATTGAACTAACCTGAATTAACACTGAAATTACACAAGCTGAATAATAGCAGTCTTTTTTAGAATTGCTTATAACTGAATTTAACTTTTTTGAATTGGTATAAAGCTGTGTCATATGAAGCGCTATAGAAATAATGTCACAGGGGCAGTCCCCTCAAAGGTACAAACACTGTACCTGCACTATGGAAGATTTTTGGTTATACATTTCAGTATGCCTATGGCCCGAGATGCTGGGCTAGGCTTGTTGTCAAAAACGATTTGAGCCACAGTGGTACATATGATACTTGCTCATATGCTTTTTTTGTGATATACTTATATCACATATACTGGTATATCAGTGGTGCAGCATAGCAGATTTCATCTGATATAGCGATTGCCCATAACTATCAAATATGCATAGAAAGAGCAGTGCTGAACCACAATGAATGTTAAAGATTTATTCTTCAAGTAGCATTTAATTTATGTTTCACAGATAGCAGCAGAGAGTTTAAAGTTAATAGTGCAGCTTTTCGGTACTATAACTACCCTTTAGGGCAGGAAGGGGCAACCCCAGACCTGGAGGACAGAGTTCAGCTCCATCTTAATTCAATCAAACCTGCCTGTAATTTTCAAGTAATGACTTGGTTAGATTTTTTGTTTTTCAAGTGCATTTGAATAGATATGGAGTTAAACTCTGCAGGACAGTGGCCATCCAAGAATGAAGTTGCCAAAGGTTAAGATTTGAAGAAACTACCCCAGTGACAATCTACTCTAGTCCTAAAGGTGCAATTTGTACACATTCTGACAATGTAAAGAAGGAACTTCATCATTTAGCCACAACCTCCGTTTAGGACTTTTAGCTTTTAGAGCTGGTCATGTTGATATCCCTTGCATAGCACATAAACCATGCTCAATGTTAAATTCAAACTAAGGCTGTAACCATTCTTTCAGGTTAGGTTTATGAATCTGCAATTAAAAACATATTGGTTGATAGCTAGACTGAATGTTGGAGGAAGGCGCACACCCGAAAACATATCTAAACCACATACCCAGTAGCAGACTAGCTGTGAGCTGGTAGAACCCAGACACTGGAGCTGTGTACCGGCCACTGCTGGCGTTAAAGCCCTGTCCCCTCTGATGGAACTGCTCTGTGTTTGAGGGCTGTGGAAAACACAGAAATGGGATAATTAAATATGCCATTGCCAGTCTCTTCCATTGCCAACCCTTCCCCACTGCTTGCCAGTCTGTTTCACCATCAGCCAAAGCTAACATCGCTGCTAAATAGAATACAAAACCATGAATACATCTAGAAGTTAGTGCTACTTCAGAGAAATAAAAGCTTCTTTTATAGGTCACATTTACTTTCACAGCTCTGGGGCTGCTATGTCATGGTTATTGAAATGAGTAAATTGTTTCTAGTTTGGAAAGGATTGTTTTCCACTTACAGTGTTAAAGGGCTGGAGCTCCTGCAGACTGCGACGTTGGACCAACAGGTTGTGGTGCAGTCGGCAATGGAAAGCTGTGGCCACACGAGGGGTTTGATCGCAGAGCAGGCAGTGAGTTCCTACCATCTCTGTGTGGAAAGGTAATTACAGGATTGTAATGTTGCTTTGTCAAATGCACATAAGAACTAATTCCCTTCTTATTACATTATTCTAAAGGGTTTGGGACAAGGTGTAACCCAATAGACTAGGCACCTTCTCAGACCCAAAAACACTGAAATACAGCTAGTGGAAAATGTTTTGGATTGTATTTGACTGACACTTGGCTGCATATAAAGCCGTTAAACAATCTCACAATGAATAGAAGATGTAAATATTTGGAGTGGTTGAGTGTATGTATGAGCAAACAAAGTGGATGAAAGTGTGAGGCAATGAGAATGCTAGAATGTATGAGCGTACGGCGCCACTGCACTTTTCTGTGTGAATAAGAGCCTTTATGTTTTATATTGCTGTCAGAACAGCCTGCAGCTCACAGTACCAGAGCACAAACAGACCTGTGTCTGCTTTCCTGGCAATACTCCAACACTCATTCCAAACACAAACATGCACACACACAAAATCTGGAATCTGTGGAATTCTTTGGCCAGGCCAAGTCAAATCCACGTCCTGGAAAATTACACCTATTAAGAGATCAGCCCAGCCCACAATCAGACTAGCAGCCTCCCCAACAAATGAGCATGACAACGCATATCCCAAACATCAAGCAATTCTTTAAGTGGCTTAGCCCAAACAAAAGCAAAAAGCTGTTGGACCATAATAACTAACATATTCAAATGTGTTTAACAACATTTTTGAAAGGTGTTGATGTCAAAGCAGTTACTTTACTACAGTTTAACTGATTTGTGCACCTGCATCTGCTGTCTTTTTATGTGTAGTGCGCATCCATCACCCTGACAAAACTATTGATTTAGCACAAGTGAACAGAATCATTAGATTATGCAAAATGTAGATCAACAGACCCACCTCTCAACACATTTTATATGTTTCTCTTATCTGACACATTCAGTCTAGCTCATGGAGCTTTCTCCTAAAAAGCTTTTATGAATCAAGTGTGTTAAATAAGAGAGACATAAAAAATGTGTAGGGCAGTGGGTCCCCAGGACCAGGATTGATAACCTTTGATCAAATGGTATTTTAACAAGTTGCCAGATGGATGTATCATATGATTTCTTTTCTGTTTTCTGTCTGGCATGATGGGTAATGGTGTGTAAATGGGCTTATGTCCACAAATTCCAGTATACCTTTTAGTTTGACTTGGAAGTCCTGTATCAACTCTGCATGATGAGGCATTAGGGGGCCCAGAGGACCAGGAGGCCCCTGGGGACCGGGAGGGCCCGGTGGACCTGGAAGGCCATGCTGGACATGTAGAAAGTTTCAAGTTACATTACATAATAAGAGAAATCCATTTGAAGAGGTGAAAGATTAGGCACTTTCTGACATAGGCCTCATTAGTTTTATCTGTGTGTGCTGTGCTAAATCTGTTTTCATACAGTTTTACTTTTTAGTACTTCTTTACTTCTTAAAGTTTTGTTCAATATATTTATATGCACTTATTCTATGTATTGATATTATTCATCTTTAGCATGGTGTGTAATGCCTATACACTGGATCAGAGATTACCTTGGAGGGTCTTTTATTTCCTTTTGGTTTCTTATTTCCACCCTTGTTGGAGTTGTCCCTAAAGACTATCCATGTCCTGTGGGGGCTCACGTTGGTTATGTCAGAAGATACAGTATCCTGTAAAAATTAAGCATTTCAGAGCATCAACTATGCAAGCAAACTTTAACTACGGCAAATATATAAACTCTTCCTGTAGAGAGGAATCTTTTTTCACAGTGAGGTCACATTCTCTACAATGTTTATGAATGCCATTACCATATACTTTCCCCTCTTGTCTAATGGTTGCCATACCCTAAAGTAAACCTCAGAGAATTGATTTATGAGATTTTATGGTGTCTTTGCGCATGTGTACTGCCTTAAAGCCTTGACAGGTGAACAGCAGGTGTGTGAATCGGATTTGACTTACAGGGCTCTCAGTGCTGACTGTATTGTTTTCCTCTTGGAGCTCCAGACTCTCCTCACTCTCTTGTGTAGTGCAGGTAGACAGCAGTAAACTCAGCAGCAAGGCCAGTAGTGCCCCTCTTGCCCCATGCCTGAGCTTCATGCTGCAGTGTCGGTGCAGTGTAGGTGAACTTCTAACTCACTCAACTCCTTCTTAGCAGCTCAGTGCACAATTTCCATTCCAACACAGAGAGGTGACCAGAAGTCCTGTGGGTAACACGATGGAATCGTTCCTTAGTTCAGAAGGATATCCAAGAGTGGAGGTGAGAAATCAGAGTGCTGCTTCTTCAAAGCATAAATACTCTTTGGGAAGAGTTCTCTAAGTAATGGTGGCTCTTGATTTGGAAAAGATGATTTGGTCTGTGATCTATTAATGTTCTACTTTAATTCCCGGTGTGATTTCTGACATGGAGAAGAAATCTGTTCTTAGATCAGTTCATATTTTTGTGGACAGAGTGTTCAGAGTGCCATGAGAGTTGTGCGCAGGGCCTCACCATGCTTCTACCCATTCACAGTCAATCCGTCCCCTGTGACAGCCAAGATTCCCTATGCCTCCTGACTACAGTCTAAACTCTCTAAGCTTGAGTTGTTCAGCCTGTGTTACAATCACAATGTAGGTGTGTATTCCATAAATGAATGTGTATGTGTGTGTGTGCACGTGTTTGTGAGTGTATTTGTTGATGGTTAGTGTCTGTTGCTCAGTTGAGGTGTGATTACCTGTGATAAACTTTGTGTGTGGTATACTCAGTCTCTCTCTGTGGGTGGTATCTCCACGTCTTCTTTCTGTTTTTAATAATGTTAGATTGTCTTCTGGTCTCCTTGGTGCCTTTGCACAGTATATTTTCGGTAATTCCGTCAATGATGAATTTTGTTTTTGCCAGTTGAGGTCCTCTTTGCCAGACTCCAGTTTATTCCACATCTATGTCAGTGGCCACTCAGAAAGGATCACTCTGTTTTGAAGGGCTCCGTTCCGCGCTCCACTCTTTTTAGCTTCCTCTCAGACCAGACTCCTCCTTTCTCTTCAAGTTTGTGCACTCCACCTGGTATCTCAGTCTCTCTCTGTGGGTGGTATCTCCACGTCTTCTTTCTGTTTTTAATAATGTTAGATTGTCTTCTGGTCTCCTTGGTGCCTTTGCACAGTATATTTTCGGTAATTCCGTCAATGATGAATTTTGTTTTTGCCAGTTGAGGTCCTCTTTGCCAGACTCCAGTTTATTCCACATCTATGTCAGTGGCCACTCAGAAAGGATCACTCTGTTTTGAAGGGCTCCGTTCCGCGCTCCACTCTTTTTAGCTTCCTCTCAGACCAGACTCCTCCTTTCTCTTCAAGTTTGTGCACTCCAAACTGTTGCTGAATCTTGATCTGTCACTTTGTCTCTCTTCAGCCTCCTAGTCATTTATCTGACCATCTCTCCCTGTCTCTCTACTAGAGTCAGTTCCTGGGTCCCCTTCTTTTGTTTGTCTTGTGTTTAGCTCATTCATCTGTCTCTGCCAGCACTTACGCTCTCTGTAAGCCTCAGCTGCAGGGTCCTAATGCCTCTTTTATGGGTTTGTACAGTGGTCTGCTTGTAATCAGAGATGCTCCTTCAAGATGAATAAAACTGGAAATCTAATATATTTAAAACGTCAGAAACAGAAGGAAGGTAGTGTTCATTTAGACGCTATCCTAAATTTGCAAGCAGTGAGAGACATTTGGGTGGGGCAGAAATGTGCATTTCAGATATGCAGAAATGTACTGTTAAAATTATGACAGTTAAGAGGAAGGTTGCACATTTTTATGTAGCAAACCACCACACCTCCCTCTTTATCAGTCTTCTGCTTTTGCTTTTTCCTGGCTGAGAGAACAGCATCTGTGTGATCTTTAGACTAGACACTACTGTGCACAAAACTAATGAAGCTTTTAAAATGCTGGATTTTTAAAGTCTAATTAAGTGTAATTGTTTACAACATTCAAACAAGGGAGCACTGGCACCATTTCTTGGCCAAATTCTTTCAAAAAGATCAGGACAATTAAAATGAGAAATGGTTGCCACACAAACATCATATGCTATTGATAAAGGTAAACATTCAGAATTTTCTGCCTGGATCAATGTGTTTTGAATGAAGCCGAGCATAAGGGCAATTTTAAATGATTCTGTTAGAACCACTACTGCAAAACATTAAAACATACACTGAAAATTTATAAAACATACACTTATGAATACAAAATACATCAAACAATACAGACAACACTATGTATGCTGATGCTGAAAATAGCAGTTTGTGGTTAGAGATAGGTGATTGGAAGCTGTCTGCTTAAGTCCTGGATAAGAGGATTTGAAGTCACCGTTCCTGCTCTGTAAAGACTTGCTCAGTATTGCTAAATCTCATTAGAGAGTCCCAATATCCTGTTCACAGACAGACGTCTCTAATAGTTACAGGCCCAGCAAAGATGTTTTGGAAAAAGTTTCATTTCCTTTTAATGAAGATGCTCTTTGACCTCATTTGAGAAATGGCACCACTTGAACTTGTACTGCTGAAATTCTGTTGTCTAAGTAGGTGAGTACCAAAGGCTACCTGTAGGTTAATAGATTGTTATGCCACTGTGTTTTTAGGCATCTGAACTGTGAATTATATCACTGTTCTTTCAGTACTTAAACATGGCACAGGACGATGTTTCACCACTGCAGCACTTTGTGGTGGCAAAGAGGACTATCAGTGCTGTGTTTCACCAGCTGCTGGAGTTTGTTAGAGATTGTTCAGATTTTGTAGAAGGTAAGGACAAAGTTTTCTGCAGGATATTTATTAATAAATACAATGATGAACCGTTACATTATGACCACCTATCCAATAACCTGTAGGATCCACAAAACAGCAGCCACACAGTGAGGTATTAATTCTTCTGGGGTATGTGGTACCATAATGTCAACAGCAGGTCCTTTAGTTCTCGTACATTGCGTACTTCAATATAGGTGGTGGTGATGTAGCACGAATCCGCTTTTCCAAGTCGAACCACAAATGTTGAACTGGGTGATTTTAGAGACTAAGGCAATAACAGAAATTCACCATCATGTTCCTCGAACCACTCCTTGACAGATCTGGCAGTGTGGCATGGCGCAATATCCTGTTGGTAGCGAGGGAACACAGGGAACACAGTTGCCATGAATGGGTGCACTTGGTCAGCAACGATGTTCAGATACCGGACAGCTGTCAAGAATTGTCTATTGAGATAATGGGGCCGAAAATGTCCCATGAAAACATCATCCACAGCATAACTGGCCTGTGTCTGCCCAGCAATGCATCCAGGTGCCATAGACTCTATTGGTAATCTGCGCTCGGCCGTCAACATGACGCACCAGGAATCTTGATGCGTCAGACCAGGCAACTTTCTAATCATCCACGGTCTAATCTCGTTGATCTTGGGCCCATTCATTGTCGGCAATGGCATGCAGTTAGCATCGGGACCCAGCTGGATGGTCGGCTACGCAGGCCCATACGAAATAGTCTGTGATGAAATATGTGCTGTGCAGCATTGCCCTGGTCACCATTGTTGTAGCTGCTTGTAATTTGTCCCACTGTGGCCTTCTGGTCGCTGTGAACAATGCGTGACAGTCTCCGCCTCCCTCTGGCATCAGTGTGTTGCGGACGACAGACGACTCGACTACGGATTCACACTTTTGATATGTACTCACTACACAGGCACGTGAGCAACCCACAAGGCACACCATTACCGAGACTGAAGTTCCAAGGTAGTATATACAGCTCTGTGAACTGCACCTGTGGCACCATTTGATTGCCAGGCGCACTCATTGCTCTAGGTTGAGGGTGGTCACTCAAAATGTAATGGCTCATCTGTGTATTTCTTCTTCTTCTTATTTCTTATAATTATTAACTTTACTGAACTCCATTAGATTCAATTTTAAATCCCAGAATTTCAATACAGACTATTGTATACTTTTGGACAATATCATGGTTTGTAGACACGGTAGTAACATGTAAATGTTATGGTGTGTTACTATGGTAATCATTTAGTACTATTATTAGTACTATAATAAAGTGCCATTGTATTTCCATCTTATGGAAGCCTTCTGCTAAAATGCACTACGTCACATTACATCACTACACATGACATTACCATAAGCAAAGTCATAAATAACCCTTCAATATAACACTTGAAATTTAGCTCAGGAGCATCCCATCTAACTGGATCATATTTGAGTTGGTTCTACACTTTGTCTAGAGTCCACCTATGGCAAATTCAACTGCTGGTACTTGAGTTACTCTGTTTGAGATCCAGAAATCATGTGTGGTGATGGGAGAAACGTGCAAAAGGATACCCATCACCGCAACACCCAAAAGCATTCCAACGGATGAAGTACGGTGGTGGTAACATCATGTGTTTTAAACAGCAGTACTGAAGGACTGGTCAGGGTAGAAAGAAAAACTGCAGCACAAAACAGAGCTCTTGACAGTTCACCCAAAAATGAAAAAGAAAATATTTTGAAGATTGTTGGTAATTGATTGTTGGTAAGTTCAGACTTGAACCCAATTTAAAATCTATGGTGAAACTCGAAAATGGCTCTCCACCAAGTCACCAACAGTCCACAATTCAACCTGACTAAGCTTGTAAGAATCTGCAGAGAAGAATGGCAAAAAAAACAACAACAAAAAATCCCAAATCCAGGTGTGCAAAGATATCAAAAATATCAAAGATATAAAAAATCCTTTTTTGCTTTGTCATTATAGGGTGTAGATTGATGTTAAAAATGTTTAAAGCATTTCAGCGTAAAAAAAAAATCATATAAATCAGCTAAGGCTGGTCCTGCTGTTAGTCTTTACTGTATGATGGTATTTAACGTGTGGTACCCAGAGACGTGGAAGAGTGAGGATCTTGAGCATGTAGCAGAGGAAAAACAGTGTCTGCAGATCCAGGCCTGCTCCAGGAAACTAACCACCATCAAAGATGTGTTAGCCCGCAGACATATGAAGGTGGCCTTCTTTGGCAGGTACAACTACAGTTATGACTAATCTAAGTTTACTGGTATCTAAACCAAATAGTAACAGGCTAGCAGAATGAAATGGATCATTAATGTTTACTTTAGCTCTTCAGCTGTTCAGCCAAGTTTTTTTTTTTTGGTACACATAGTTACTTTATACAAATCCATAAGTGAGGCACCAAAAACATAAACTTAATCTCTGTTTTTTTTTCTCTCCTTCATCTCTAACTTGGTTTGAGATAATATTGAATCAGAGAAGCTAAATGGATAGGTTGTTACTGGGTGTTATATGTTGTTTTTCAGGACCAGTAATGGAAAGAGTACAGTAATTAATGCCATGCTAAGGGAACGGGTTCTGCCCAGTGGAATCGGCCACACCACTAACTGTTTCCTGAGTGTGGAGGGCACAGACGGGGAACATGCCTACCTTACCACTGAGGACTCTGAAGAGAGTAAAAGCATTGAAGTATGTCACAAGTTTCCAGAGCTTATTATGTTTGTAAACTACAATTGTGCTCACAATTATTCATACCCTTGGTAAATATGATCAAAGAAGGCTGTGAAAATTCATCTGTATCATCAATCCTTTAGATATTTCATTTTAAAAATGTACTAAAAGCTAACCTTTCATTGAGAATAAGAATTAAAAATGGGAGAGAAATCTCATTATAAAAATTAATTCTCTAAAACACATTGGTCATAATTAATCATACCCTTTTATCCAATACTTTTTGCAACCTCCTGTTGCTAAGAGAACAGCTCTGAATCTTCACCTATAATGCCTGAAGAATTTAGAGAACATCTGACAGGTGATCAGAGACCATTCCTTCATCCAGAATCTCTCCAGACCCTTCAGATTTCAAGCTGCATGTTGATGCTTCTCCTCTTCAGTTCACCACACTCATTTTCTATAGGGTTCAGCTCAGGGAACTGGGTTGGCCAGGGCAGAAGCTTGGTTTTGTTCTCAGTGACCCATTTTTGTTTTGGTTTTGATGTCTGTGTGTGGATCATTGTCCTGTTGGAAGATCCAACCATGGCCCGTTAATAAGATTTCTAGCATGGACAGTCAGTTTTTAATTTTTTATCCATTGCTATTTTATAGAATCCATTATGCCATCTATCTGAACAAGATATCCAGGATCTCTGGCAGAAAAATAGGCCCACAACATTAAAGATCCAGCAGTATATTTCATTGTACACATGGGGTACTTTTTTATCCCTGTGTGCACTAGACCCATCTTGAGTGTTTGCTGCTAAAAGCTTTTTTGTTGTTGTTCATCTGACCATTGAACCCAGTCCCGTTTAAATTTCCAGTCATGTCTAGCAAATAAATATGCTGGAGTTTGTTTTTGGATGAGAGCATTTTCTTTTCTAGTTTTTACTTGAAACCTTCCCAAACTAAATTTTTTTTTTAGGCTTTCTGACCCCAAGAATCAACTATTTTCTGCAGTTATCCAGCTGTGATCTTTGGAGTCTTTGGCCACTCAAACTCTCCTCCTCACCATGCATTAGGACGATATCGTCACACATCCTCTTACTGTATTAGAAAAAAATATTTATTTTATAATGTGATTTTCCCCCACTTTCACTTTTTTTTTACTTTAATTAAAGGTTTAGATTTTTTTTTTTTTTTCATTTTTGAATGAAAGATCAAGTGGATAAACAATGCGGATTCATTTTCACTGCCTTCTTTGATCATATTTATTAAGGGTATGAATAATTTTGAGCACAACTGTACATTAATTTGAGCTATTTTTAATCTATATAAAATATTACAGTATGGCAAGTATGGCATAAGGACAGTTTTAGGGGGAGTGTATGATAATATATGTCCATTTTTATCAAATTAAAAATTATATTGTTTCTATTTTTAGTGGATTTTACTGTTGCTTTCTAAACTAATGCCATGGCAAGTTATGTAGGACATGTTTTATCTCACTTCTCAAGATAATGGCTTTATTTAATTATTTTTTAGGCATTTTTGCTTTTACATTGATAGAACATTTAAGCAGCAACAGGAAGCAAAGTGGGAGAGAGAGTGGGGTGTGATCAGAAAAGGTCCATGAGACAGGACTCAAACTTGGGACGCCCATAGCGCAACAGCACCATATGTCAGCGCACTGCCCACAAGGCTATCGTGCCAACATAGCTTCTTTTCTTTTTTTACACAATGCAAAATAAAGTTCCTTATGTCCTTATGACAATTTAAAAAGATAAATAACATCTGTACATAAAGGTGTTACAGTGTTGTGGCTTGATTTGAATACTTTGTGTTCTACTTGTTGAACCTTAAAGTTTGTCATTATCATACAGACAGTCAATCAGCTTGCCCACGCTCTGCATATGGACAGGAACCAAGACTCAGGCTGTCTGGTCCGAGTGTTTTGGCCCAAAGCTAAGTGTGCCCTGCTGAGAGATGATCTGGTCCTGATGGACAGGTATGAACCCCTATGGGTTGTCAGAGCTGAGTTAAGGTTCTGCAGGACAGGTTTAGCACATGAACAACAGACCTGAACAATTGCTTAGCAGATACATAGACTTTTGCAAGGAACTACACAAGGTTTGATGTGTTGTGAAGAGGGCCAAGTGAAAGCACCAAAGGATTTTGGCAGTGCTGTTCTAGGTATCATGGGTGGTAAAAGCCTACTTGGTTTACAGGGAAACTTGTTTCATTTCTGATTTCTGTTTGCAGAAATGAAAATCAGACTCCAACTTGCCTGATCTAATTAGCAATAAAGAATGAAACATGATGTGTAGTGTGATGAAATATTAATAACCCACACTCTTCTCACTCTGCAGCCCAGGCACAGATGTCACATCAGAGCTGGACAGCTGGATTGATAAATTTTGTTTAGATGCTGATGTCTTTGTGCTTGTGGCCAACTCTGAGTCTACCATAATGAACACTGTAAGTAGACAAACAGAGTAACTAATCACTACTCAGTACTCGATATACATAAACTTTGTTTTTCTTCATTTATTAGTATCAGTCAGTATTGGACATGTAATTTTAGATTGTAATTTAAAGTTTATGTTGAAAAATAGATTACTAATAATTAGGGCTGTCAGTTCAACGCATTAGCTTAATTAATTAGTTATGAAAAATAACGCGATTAAAATATTTTAATGCAGTTAACGCACTGGCCCCGCTCCCAGACCTGTACGTCATCTTACATTTCATAAAGTGGACTGTTGACAAATATGATGCAGGACAACAACTCCATAAATGCAGTTATGCCCTAAAAATGCAAGATATCGGGGCAAAAAAATGCAGTTTTTGTCTCATTTATATATATACATGGTAACTAAGCTGTTTTGGTCATTATGACTTTCATTGACTGCATGAACAAAAAATACTGAGATGTTTCTCGAATTATCTTCTTTTATGTTGTATACTTTATGTTTGGCCATTGTAGCCAAAACATTTAACACAATAATAGGTTTAAATGATCTTTTGGGGGTATTTTCACAGCCAAATTTAGTTTGCGATTAATTAGATTAATTAATCGCAGCACCCTGTAATTAATTAGGTTTTTAATCGACTGACAGCCCTACTAATAATGTAATAACACTAAATTATTATCCAATTGTATGCAGTAAACTATAATGTTGTGATGCCTTTAAATTTTATTCAAATTAAAATGAATTGTTGTTTTCCTTTCTTTTACCTAAATGTTCTTGTTTTTATTTGTTTCACTCTACTTCGAAAGGAGAAGCACTTTTTCCACAAAGTGAATGAACGCATATCAAAGCCCAACATTTTCATCCTAAATAATCGTTGGGATGCGTCTGTCTTAGAGCCGGAGTATCTGGAAGATGTAAGTTTTATTGCATATGACTCATAACCTATATTTATTAGTCACATGTGAATCACCAAACAAAGCTGCTGTACACAAAACTGCTGATTTTTGTATAATTTATCATTCCACTATCATACTTTTCAGATTTATAGGGTCAAAAAAATTTTATTATTAACTAACACTTAAAAATTTCCCAACAGTGCTTAACAGTTGAGAAGTTAATGTATATTCACTTATAAATAGATATGAAAATATATGGAAAAAGTTTAACTATAAGTTCATATATTTAAATGTTAATTCTGTTGATTTGTTACTGCTTCACTGCTTTTTTAGGTGCGGAAGCAGCACATGGATCGCTGTGTCAGTTTCTTAGTGGAGGAGCTAAAGGTAGTGGACCTTAACAAGGCACCTGACCGCATCTTCTTTGTCTCTGCCAAGGAGGTGTTGAGTGCCAGGATCCACCGTGCCCAGGGAATGCCAGAGACTGGTAGGCTCCACTGCTTTGGTCACACAGTGCAGAGCCTTCTGCTTTTGACACTGTTCTGGAGGGAGACCAGGAAAAACTAGGCCTAGCCAAGTTAAAAACGAGTGTAACAACCATAAAACACTTTGAGGCAGATGCTAATAAATCTTGGAGTGGCCCAATGATATTGAGAATGGTATTTGAGGTGCAACTTCAAGTGTGAAAAAATATGCCAAAATAATGCTCCATCACGCATGCTTCATTTCATATTTTATATATTGGTGGTATTATGGGGACCAAATGGGGCATATTTTTATTTAAAGGCGGTGCTTTGGCTGAAGGATTCCAAGAGCGACTGATGGATTTCCAGAGTTTCGAAAGAACATTTGAGGTGAGAATGTGCTCAAACTGTGGTGACTGGCTCCAGGATAATCATTGTCTGACAATGAGGCTGAAAACAATGAAGATTAAGAGGAGCTTCATGGAAAATGAGGCTTAGTCTTGTCTGTATGCTGTTTAGACTAGATGAGAATTTATGATGGCTTTACCCAGAAATGGTGTGACGTGGTGGCGGTCTCCTTAAGCAAGCTGGTTTGCATCGATTCAGGCCATGTGCTGCTGGCTCCCAGATGTGTAAGATATTTGGTGTTCCTCATAGATTCCAGGCAGCCATTCCTGTAGTGGCAATCCCTGAGCCAAGTTAGCAGATTTGAGTAGGTGAGCGTACCTCACATTCTTGTGATCCAGGGATGAAAATTCACAGTAATCTACTGTACAATGGCATTAATAGATGGGTATGTTGTGATTCAGCCATGGTAGCAGCTAATGATAAGAGGGGAAAGCATCAAAACATGTCACCCATGTTGATAGGCATAGATAAAATCTTACAGTTGGAATCATGTTTTGATTAGTTTTAATCGTGATGTGATCTCTGATAATTGTGGCACACTGATGGCTTAAGAACACACTTCATGGATTCCACAGGAATTTATATCACAGTCTGCCGTGAAGACCAAGTTTGAGCAGCACACAATCAGAGCCTGGCAGATCATTGAGTCAGTCAAGGCTATCATGGATGCCATCAATATTTCTTCAGCAGAAAAGAAGTAAGTTCCAAAACCTGTCTGCTTTATAAGGGAGGGCCTTTTTCCAAGCTCCCAAAGACAATAATTGGTACTACTATTGAACCATGGTTCTCTCACTCAGTGCAAAACCGTTTTGTTCTTTAGCATGGTATTTTGTTGTTGTTGTTGTTACAAATGGAATGTTCTGCTTTTTGAATCTCTGTAAATCCACAGAGTGTTCTCACTAGAAGAGCGTGAGGCTCTAATGGATCGGCTAGAGTTTGTGCGAAATCAGCTCAACTTCCTAACCGAGGACATCAAAGACAAGATAAAGGCCATCACTGAGGAAATGGCTGACAAGGTAACCTGCAGGTTCCACCAGTACCAGCATAGAGAGGAGCGCATGTGAGGCTGGGCAAGGCTTAGCCTTTTTCTGGGCACTGATCGGCAGAGGTGGAAAGAGTACTAAAATATTCTACTCAAGTAAAAGTACAATTACATTAATTAAATTTTACTTAAGTACAAGTAAAAGTATCAGTCTAAAAATCTACTCAAGTAAAAGTAAAAAGTACAGGTGCATCTCAATAAATTAGAATGTCGTGGAAAAGTTCATTTATTTGAGTAATTCAACTCAAATTGTGAAACTCGTGTATTAAATAAATTCAGTGCACACAGACTGAACTAGTTTAAGTCTTTGGTTCTTTTAATTGTGATGATTTTGGCTCACATTTAACAAAAACCCACCAATTCATTATCTCAACAAATTAGAATACTTCATAAGACCAAAAAAAAAAAATATTTAGTAGGGCTGCACGATAAATCGCATGCGATATTTAACGCTCATCTTATCATTAAAGCCGGTTCTGTAATCAGCTGTAAATCTCCATCACGTGCGTGCTTTCACATTGAGCAGCATTAACTACACAAAGCCGTTGTTCACTGACAAGCTGCGCAAAGCCACGTTCATATTTGCGCGATTTTTGCGCAGCTTGTCAGTGAACAACAAATATCACATGCGAATTATCGTGCAGCCCCGAGTTTCACAATTTGAGTTGAATTACTGAAATAAATTAACTTTTCCACGACATTCTAATTTATTGAGTTGCACCTGTAGTTCATTTAAAATGTAATCACAGTAAAAGTTATTTTTTTACATTTTGACAGCGGGAGGGGGGCAAAAATGTGATAGGCCTATAAATCTCAAAATAGTTGTTTTTAATTAAAGGAACACCTTTACAAGTTAAACTGCAATATCCAAAAACATGTCAACACGTGACATTAAGACATTAAGGGAGGTATGTGAGATTTTAATGCAGACCATCCCACTGCAGAAAAAGCAAGTTATATTCTGGCTACCGACAAAACAATCTAAGAACAGTTTATGACATTTTTAATTGCTTTTGAAGGATTAGAAAATCAAAACTTCACATTGGTTATTTCAGCAGCATGAAAAACAAAACAAATATTATTATAAATTATACAAAGAAAGCGAGCAAAGGACACTAAAGCAGTCCATGACGTCAGTCTAATGTGAGCTATGCACTTTTGCAAAAACTCCCATAATCACTGAAGCAAGTCAATCGCAAATCAATCAATTTTGCACTTTGTTGTTTATGATTATGACAGAATTTGCGAATGCAGATTCAGAATTCAGTCAGTAAAGCGCGCACACTTAAACAACTCCGGCGTTCTCCGCAGTGATGAATCTAAACGCCTCTGATGGGACATTGCATTCATAAACTCAACAGAAAGGTGTGTGAATGGTTATTATGCTCAACGCTGCAAAACGCGAATATAAAGACATCTGATGCAACATGAGCAGATCTACTCTAAAATGTAACACTTCATTCATTTCACATTACACTTAAATCGTGACCGCCGTAATGGTTCTCGCTTAATTGTGCAGGGACACTTTTTGCACCTAATCATAAATTTGGGCCACATTTTTGCCCCAAGCCCCCGTTAATTTCTGACCCTGGTGCCAACCAACATTACAAGTCCTGCTAGGGGTGTGCGATATTAACAAAAATTTATATTTTGATATTTTCTGGGCTTTTATTGATAACGATAATTAGACAATATTTAGCTGAGAGTTGTTATCATGCTGGTATCTTAAGAATTGCCGTGGACAGCTGACTCTTAAAGTTTTTGATATTCTTCATATTCTGTGTGGTCAGTTCATAGCAGTGATAGAAATTAATCTTTTCTCATAAGTTTAAATTGATTATTACCTTTTAAGGGCATTTTTACCTTTATAACTCAATTTTTTCTAAAAGTGTTAATCATCCTTTGAGCAAAATGCTTACATTTAATCAGTTATTTAGAATAATAAGACATTTGGGCTGTTACCAAGCAAATTAAATCAGTATCAACAAAATTCATCTTTGCAATGCAGAGGAAACACAGAAGCTTCATCTGAAGTGCCATTTATGTATTTACACACTGTTTAATGCAGAACATTAATTAATTTAACCTGCAGTTACAAATGCCGAAATAATGTTTTGATATATATGACATAAAATGTTTAACACTCTATTTGAAATTATTTATAAAAAAAAAAAAGATACTTTAAATGTGAAATTAAATCCACCAGTAGGTGGTATCAAGTCACTGTTAATAAGTGAGTAATTGCGATTGAACCGAATCATTTAAACAGTTGATTCATTCAGGAATGAAATGCTGCTCAGAGACGCAAAACTGTGCTGTGGTGGCTGTGTTTGGAATAATTTTTTGTTGTCAAAATAGAGCAAAAACAGGCAATATGGTGTCTAAAATGGAAGTCCCTTAACTTCTTGTTTATTTAACTGCTGTAAGAAAAAATCTGTTATCGTGCTGCTTTTTGGAGAAAAAATTGCACTCTTTGTGTGATATTGATTAACTATATGAAATGATACAAATATATACATTTTCTGTCCATATATCTTCAATTTCATGATCATTCTAAATGCATTTTAACAGACTGAGGGCTCTAAATGCGCACGCGCACTAGTCTAATCTACTCTACCAAGGCACTCTGTAGGAGTGTTTTGTTTGGTTTTTTGCAAAATAATCGATAGTCAAATCGCACTTTGTGAAAACAACAATTACGATATTATTGCAGACGATATATCGCACTCCCCTAAGTCCTGCACCACTGTCTTTTTGTCTAATTTTTGCAAAACCTCTTGCTAAACTGTCAAAGCTTCATTTTAACCACCAATGCAACGATGCAAGTATTTAGCTTACATGCTTGCGAAGGTTTGATATCGAGATTTTATAAACTGCTAGTTTAGTCTCCCTAGGCCAGGGGTAGGCAAGTTCGGTCCTAGAGAGCCGCAGTCCTGCAGAGTTCAGCTCCAACCCTAGTCAAACACACCTGAACAAGCTAATCAATGTCTTCAGGATTACTAAGGCTATAGGCAGGTGAGTTTTGTCCTCTCTAGGACCGAACTTGCCTACCCCTGCCCTAGGCAAACACTGCTTACACTGCATAGAGCTTAAATATGGCCAGGGGGTCACTTTATTTCCTTCGAGTTCAACTTCAGCAGAATATGACGGGGTTTCATTTTCAGCTGGGTCTGGACCACTAACACCTGTCTTGTCCATCTCCATCTTTCTTGTGATTTTAGCGCCAGTTTGTTCTCCTGCCCATTATTTACTGCAGTAGTTTCGAGGGTGCAATTTTTTTTACTCTGTAATTAATGCGTTTAAAATGTAGAGAAGTACAATACTTCAAACAAAATATACTTAAAAGTAAAATTACTGATTTTAAAAATTATTTTAAAAAGTAGAAGTACACAAAAAGCTACTAAATTACAGTAACGCGACTCGCGAGTAAATGTAATTAGTTACTTTCCACCTCTGCTGATCGGAAATCAATGGTGTTCACAAAATAATGCTTCTATTTGGCTGTGGTCTTTCTTGGTTAAATATAAGATTAAGTGAATAGAACTAAGTCAATTCCCCTAATCTAAAGGGCAGTAAATACTGCATTCAAGACTAGCATAGTGCAGCCGCCACAATAAATGCTTCCACTGTCCACTTACATAAAAAGTTGTGTCATGATTAACAGATGAATGAATATCCTAGACATTTGGCTGAGGGGGAATGGGAATCAGACGCCGCTCCTTGGTTAATCCAGCTGGCACGCCACGGCCGTGGAGGAGCTGTCAGATGGCTCTGGTGTACAGTTTCAAGACATCTGCAAGCTGGGCGCATTTATAAATAGGCCTAAGTCAGGGGTAGGCAAGTTCGGTCCTAGAGAGCCGCAGTCCTGCAGAGTTCAGCTCCAACCCTAGTCAAACACACCTGAACAAGCTAATCAATGTCTTCAGGATTACTAAGGCTATAGGCAGGTGAGTTTTGTTTTCAGGGTTGGAGCTGAACTCTGCAGGACTGCGCCTCTCTAGGACCGAACTTGCCTACCCCTGCCCTAGGCAAACACTGCTTACACTGCATAGAGCTTAAATATGGCCAGGGGTTCACTTCATTTCCTTCGAGTTCAACTTCAGCAGAATATGACGGGGTTTCATTTTCAGCTGGGTCTGGACCACTAACACCTGTCTTGTCCATCTCCATCTTTCTTGTGATTTTAGCGCCAGTTTGTTCTCCTGCCCATTATTTACTGCAGTAGTTTCGAGGGTGCAATTTTTTTTACTCTGTAATTAATGCGTTTAAAATGTAGAGAAGTACAATACTTCAAACAAAATATACTTAAAAGTAAAATTACTGATTTTAAAAATTATTTTAAAAAGTAGAAGTACACAAAAAGCTACTAAATTACAGTAACGCGACTCGCGAGTAAATGTAATTAGTTACTTTCCACCTCTGCTGATCGGAAATCAATGGTGTTCACAAAATAATGCTTCTATTTGGCTGTGGTGAATAAAGTGAAAATGAAATGAAAAGTGTTAATGGTGGCATGAAATTTAGAACCGTTCAGATCAGTCATTGTTGAAATTCCAGATTTTTGTACAGTGCGTGTGTGCGCTGACTGAATTCTGCACTCTCACGAATTTCCTCATCATAAACAATAAAATGCAGATGTAGCTACAATGAAAGTACGTTTTTATTAAAGGGGTTATCGGATGCCCATTTTCCACAAGTTGATATGATTCTTTAGGGTCTTAACGAAAAGTCTATAACATACATTGGTTAGAAATTTCTCAATGATAGTGTAAAACAACACCCTTTTTACCTTGTCAAAATCAGCTCTGCAGACATCAACCCGTTTCAGTGCATGTCCCTTTAAATGCTAATGAGCTCTGCTCACCTCGCCCCTCTCTTCTGTGGGGTGACCAGCCATGCTCGGAGAGACTGTTTTCTTTATGCTGGGTACACACTAAAAGATTTTTAAAATCTTATATGATCTTCAAAAAGTGAGAAACCACAAACATACAAAAAATCTAAATCCTAGATTTAACCGTTTTGTTCCTATAGTGTGTGGTGTGCCACGATGTTCCCCCCACACATCAGGATTTCTGATTGTAAATATTCAACATGTTGAATATTTACTATTCGCGATCGGGGCGCCTCTGACGTTCTTCCAAGCAGATTCAGTCACACTTAACACACCTCACACCACAGGAAAATCGGGAAAAAAAGATCATCTTTAGAACCACCAAGATAATCGGGACATTACCTAGGATTGTCGGAAGGGGAGAAATCGGCCCAAAATCAGCCCGATTATCTTGTGGTGTGTACCCAGCATTAGCCGCCGCGAAACTTGCTAACTAGCATGTTATTAGGAAATGCGATTGCAAAGATTCATAAAAACCCCTTATACTCACTTCTGTTGTAAGTGAAGCTGGATCACGAATTATTCGCGCGAACATAGACGCATTTATGCAGATCGGGGGCGCATTCCCTTCACAAACAAATGTAATTCACTGCATCTTCAGCGGCTCAGATGTCGGGAGTAAATGATGACAGCTATGTTCATTATTACATCCAACAACAAAACACCTCAATGGCTATGGAGACATTCTTGTCTACTCCTGGCAGTCTGATTGTTACAGCTCACTCAGGGCGGGTCTAAGGTAAGACGGCAGTGTCAATCAACAATCGTGGGAGGGGCCTTTTTCCGTGTGACGTCACACAGACAAGAAGCTGAGAATGGCCTGATTTGAAAAAGGGGATATTATTTTTAGGGATTAAATAAAAACCACTGGGTGGATTTTTATCATTAAAGGGTAGATGTGTACACACACTGCCAACACACATTTATGTTCAAACAACATGTAAAAGTGAATTTAGCATCCAATGACCCCTTTAAATTGTGATCACATTGAATACAAATATTTTATGACATGACACCCATTTCTGGTATTTGCCTAAAAAGCCAGAGTTTTATGATATGTATTTGCAACCACTTTTGATGCTCCAATGCAAAATAAACCACCTTTTCTTTATTTTATAGCGAGAATAATATAACATAGGATGTGATATAATCCTTCAGTGATATAATACTGCACACCTGTTAAACATGTAAAAATCTAAAATATGGTTTTGTGTAGCATGCAGTAAAACGTAAACAAAGGTTTACAGTTGTGACATTTTCTCTGCTGCTTGAATTTGTTCTAAACAATTAGTTCTCACAAACAAATATAAGATAGGCCAAATAAGTTCTTGTTGAAAACTAACCAAAATTAAAAATATTTTGCTTATAATTTCTGCACAGGAGAGACTTGGTGTTGTTTCCAAACAAAAGGAAATATATCGGTATCGGTATTGGCCAAAATGAGTTGAAAAATATCGGCATATCTATATTGGATAAATCCAATATCATGTATCGCTAATTTAACAAACTGCAACCGTCAAATCCCATTGGCAAAGCAAAGCTGACTGCTACTTGCGATAAAAGTGATTTGACACATTCTCCTGATAATTTGAAGAAGTGTAGGCCTATTGTTAAAGTGCCCCTTAGCCATCAAAACCTGCAAATTAATTTGTCGCATACAAGGCAGTAGTACCTCCACTGGTAAAATACTTATTTTGGTTAAGTAGCGTCTGTATCTAACCTCATGTTTTCTACATGGCCAATTGAAATCTCACTGCTGCTCTTCTAGGTGTCCAATGCCATGGTGGAAGAGATTCGTTGCCTGTCTGTTCTTGTGGATGAATTCTGCTCTGATTTTAGCCCTGCACTGAATGCCATAGCCCTGTACAAAACTGTGAGTTTTTTAAGTAATTTATGTTAAAGCCAGATTAGAAAAAAACATGAACTTTTGAAGCATGAAACATATACCAAAGAAACCCAAACACACGAGCTTTGTGAGTGAGTGAGTCTGTTCTATTCACTGACTCATGCCTAGAAAGTTAAATAATAATAATAATAATGTTTATTAAAACCGATAAACACGACAGCAGACAGAAAAACAAAATACAGATAAACATGAAATCTATGGCATTAATCAGATCATACAGTCAGAGATCAGACAAACAAGAAAGGAAAATATATGTTTTAAGGTGGGTTTTGAAATCTTGTAATGATGAAAGATAACGAATGTGTTTGGGAATAGAATTCCAGAGTGTGGGGGCAGAGACACAAAATGCTCGTCCACCAAACGATGCTAACTTGTGGCATGGAATTAACAGTAGACCAGTATCTGAAGAGCATAGTGTGCGAACTGGAGAGTAAGTATGTATGAGATCAGAAATATACAGAGGGGCGAGACCATGAAGTGCCTTGTAGGTGATGAGGAGTATCTTGTATTGAATATGATAGGAGAGAGAGGAGTCAAAGATTACAACCAGATTTTTAATGGTAGTGGAAGGTTGAACCAAGGTACCAGCAATGTTAACATTGTCGACACAGAAGTGAGCTACATTTTTTGGTGAACCAACAAGAAGTAGATCTGTTTTATCAGTGTTCAGTTTGAGAAAGTTACTGGTCATCCAAGCATTTATTTCATTAATACAAGCCGATATGGAGTTGGTGGGAAAAGGAGAGTTGTGTTGAGAACTGATATAGAGCTGGGTGTCGTCTGCATAGCAATGGAAGTTGAGGCCATGATGACAGATAATGTTACCTAAAGGAAGCATGTAGGTGAATGAAGAGTAAAGGCCCGAGAACAGAACCCTGAGGAACACCATGAGAGGCAGGGGCAGTAGAGGACTTAGCCTGGCAGACAGCGATGTAATGTTGACGGTCAGACAGGTAAGAAGTGAACCAAGATAAGGCAGTTCCAGAAATACCTGTATAGTTACCTGTATGAACTCTGCAGTGACAGCTGTCTGTGTGATCAGCGTAACTAACAGCATTGATAAGCTGGTCTCTGATGTCCTGCTGTTCCCTATGCACAGGAAAGGTTCACTTAAGACTACAAACATTCTTAATTAGACTAATTTACAGGCTTTTACACAGCTGTATACCAAGACACAATGGTGCATACATTTTGTACTAAAATATGCATAAATTATAATAAATCCAGTGTAAATGTATTTAATGTCATATCTGCACAGCACTCTCAATGTACATTTTATGCTATATGTGACACTTCAGATTCTGTTAATTAATATGTTAATCAGTTAACATTATTTTAAATGGATTATACAATTTGGAATGAAAATAATAATAATCAGATCCAAAGACACACACTAATATATATATATATATATATATATATATATGGGCCATTCTACAGAATTGGTTCAAACTGCTGTCCCGCAATCAGAAACACATTTAAAAAGCATTTACGTAATGAAATCTTAGATGTTTATTAAGATTATTCTATTATATATTGAAACCCACAATAATATTTAAAATATTAGTAAGTTTAATATATATAAAATCATAATTTATTGGGTCCTTTCAATTGTGAGGTGGCTCTCCCAAAGCCTAACCCCTAAATTTCAACTTATGAAAATGATATTGAAATAATTTTTGTATTTCTTCCATTGTTTCCAAATTATGTTTTGGATTCTTTTAAAAAGTGAAGTAAAAAAATATATATATATATTTTATATTTTCTTTGTATATTCTGAAACTTTATGTAAGAAAAAAAACCGTGTCCCGCATTTTTCATGTCACTACCGAAACTGTATGTTTTAGTCCACTGGCCGAGACTGATTTGAACTAAACCCATACATTTATGATCAGTAATATTCCTGTTTCCCCCTGTCTCATTTCTACAAGGTGTGAGTAGATAGGTCTCATCATTTTGAGGTAAATATGTTCAAAAGTCTGAAAAATCTAGGTGTAACTTTAAGGAACATCACTACCGAACACCTTTTTTTTCTGCAATTAAGCACACTTTTTTGGGAGTTATTCCATAACATTTTGTTTTTATATGTATACCACTGTTTAGGACTGTGCTAGCTAACCATGTGCTGATTAGCTAGGTTCAAAAGTATCTAAAATGGTCACTTCCAAAACAGTCACTAACAAAACATTTGGTGGAGTTTCAGTAGTGACATCTTTGTTTTTTGGGGGTTATCCCATAGAATTGTCACTACCGAAACAGTAACGACTGAAACATGTCATCATTGTTTCGGTAGTGACAAAAGGGAACACATAATTCTCATATTTGGGGGAAATAAACACAATTTTTATTTCCCCCAAAAACAGTTTTGTATTTTAGTATGTTTTAGTAGTGTTTTAGTTTGTGAGTTAAAATTCTGTAATGTGATGTGGTTGCTACCAAAGCATTACTGTCACTACCGAAAATGTGCTCACTACCGAAACATGGGATGTTTTGTCAAAAATAAAGTATATAGAATTATCAACGAATTAGAAAAGATAATAAGAGGGTTTTTCATTATCTAACAATGAAAAAATACCATAGTTGTGTTTTTTTTGCATTTTGCAGAAGCTCATGGCCTATGTGGAGGAGAGAATGCTGAAGAATTTGGACTTGCGCTGTTCCAGCAGTATAAATGGCTACGTGCTGTCATCTCAGAGAGACATCATGGGTACACACTTATGCACAGTTTTCACTTCAGACACAAAGTCTCCAGTAAACAAGCTTTCCCTGGCAAAGAATATTTTAGACTGCTGTCAGCATTGACAGTCCTGTCCTGTCATTATCATGCCTAGACATGCTACGTCCTCTGCTGCCCCCTGCTGCCCGAGGTCAACTACACCTCCCCAACAGGAAGTTCAGTATTACCTATGACCTCAACTTTGCCAGCCTCTGTGAAGACTTTGTGGAGGACATCAACTTTCATTTCTCACTGGGTCTTACATTTTTGGTGAACCGTTTCCTAGGGCCTGGTAAAGCAAAACAAGCGTTGAGCCTATTGGATCAAAAATTGCAAGTAACTGTCCAAGTGTTTTTGTATTTGT